>NC_086450.1:130170072-130340072 GCF_028390025.1 Pseudophryne corroboree
GTCTGTGTGGTATCCGTTTGGCAGGTCGACCCTACTTAGGTCGACAGTCACTAGGTCGATCACTATTGGTCGTCATTGACATTGTCGACATGGACACATGGTCGACACAGGACGGGTTGACACATGAAAAGGTCAACATGGCTTTTTTTATTAGATGTTTTACTTTTTCATACTTTACCATCCACGTGGACTAACTACGATTGGGAATAGTAACTTGTCCCGTGTCGACCATTTTCATGTGTCGTCTATTTGTCAATGTCGACCATGTCAATGTCGACCAGCAGTGGTCGACCTAATGACTGTCAACCTTAACATGGTCGACCATTCATACCAGAACATTCTGTGTTGCGGGGGTGGGGGGTTGGGGGGGTTCCTCTGGTGTCTGTGTGTGTGGGGGGTGCTGGTGGTGTCTTTGTGTGGGGAGTGCTGATGGTGTCTGTGTGTGCGGGGTGTTGCTATTGTCTGTGTGTGGGGGGTACTGCTGGTGTCTATGTGTGGGGGGTGCTGCTGGTGTATGTGTGTGGGGTACTGCTGCTGTATGTGTGTGTGGGGTGCTGTTGGTGTCTGTGTGTGGGGGATGCTGTTGGTGTCTGTGTGTGGGGGATGCTGCTGGTGTCTGTGTGTGGGGGATGCTGCTGGTGTCTGTGTGTGTGGGGTGCTGCTGGTGTCTGCGTGTAGGGGGTGCTGCTGGTGTCTGCGTGTAGGGGGTGCTGCTGGTGTCTGCGTGTGGGGGGTGCTGCTGGTGTCTGTGTGTTAGGGGTGCTGCTGGTGTCTGCGTGTGGGGGGTGCTGCTGGTGTCTGCGTGTGGGGGGTGCTGCTGGTGTCTGCGTGTGGGGGGTGCTGCTGGTGTCTGTGTGTTAGGGGTGCTGCTGGTGTCTGTGTGTGTGTGGGGGGGTGTGTGGTGTATATAGTTCCCATTGCTGTTTATGTGTTCTGGTGGAAGGTTACAACGGATCTTATTTTGTATTTGTATTAGTTGGTGTATGAATCTATTTCCTGCTCTTTAGTTTCCTATTCTTCTCCAGTAAAGAAGCATGCAACACTCCCTGTGTCCTGGTTACATTAAATACTCTTATTGAAATATAAGTAGCAAAACTACATGGCAACGCTGATGGTCTGTAGCGTTCTCCCTTGCCCCAAAGTGAGGAGGACAGTGATGGAGACCCCCTGGAAGTGTATCACAATATGTTGATGGAACAGCTACCTATTACCAATGCCACGATCAATCGGGAAACAAGGAAAGACCCGGTACTATCAAAAGTAATAGACTTAACTCTCAAAGGTTGGCCTAAACATGGCGATGCTCAATATTACGGGTTTTCGGGCAGGAGAGATCAGCTTTCTGTCTTCAAGGAACTCTATTGTGTGGGTCACGAGTGGTAATACCACCTAAACTGTGAAACAGAGTTTTGGAAAATTTGCATGAGGGTCATCTAGGCACAGTAAAAATGAAGAATCTTGCTAGAAGCTATGTGTGGTGGCCAGGAATCGATGGTCAAATTGAAACTTTGACAAAAGGGTGTGAAGGATGTCAAAGAGTTCAAAATGCACCACCTTTAGCCCCGTTACACCCCTGGGAATGGCCTTCATCTCCATGGCAGCGGGTACATATTGACTTTGGTGGTCCATTCATGGATTGTATGTTTCTTATTGCAGTGGACGCTCATTCAAAATGGACAGAGGTAATAAAGATGAAATCCACTACTTCTGAGAAAACAATTGCTGTGCTGCGAACCATCTTTGCTAGAAATGGTCTACTGGAGCAAGTGTGCAGTGATAATGGACCACAGTTTGTGTCCATGGAATTCAAAAAGTTCATGCAAGACAATGGAATTAAACATTTTACATCAGCTCCACACCATCCAGCCACTAACGGTTTGGCTGAGAGATTTGTCCAAACATTCAAAAAAGCTATCAAGTCCATGCACCATGAACATCTACCTTTGCAACACAAGATTGACAACTTCTTGTTTATATATCGTAGGACTGAGCAACCCACTACCGGTCAGCCTCCTGCGGTGCTATTTATGCAACGGAACTTACGGTCTCAGTGGGACTTGATAAAACCGGATGTAAGGCGGAAAGTACATAACAAACAGTTTCAATCAGTTTATCAGAAACCTACTCGGTTTTTCCACATTGGCCAAGAGGTTCTGGTCCGTGATTATAGAGGAGACAAATGGCAACCGGGAATAGTTTCTTCCAAATCCGGGCCTTTGATGTACATGATTGAAGTTGGAGGAGAATTGTGGCGTCGCCACATTGATCAAATCATTGAGGCTGGGAGGCAAACTGACTGTACGCCGACAGCTGATGTGGGGGTTTATGTATACCCCTCTGGAACTGATACAGAGACTGTTCCTGACACTGTGGAGGAAATGTACCATACTTGCCTACCTGACCCTCTCCATGAGGGAGAAAATGCTCTGTTCCTGGACTTTCCTGGTAATGTATGATTGCCATCACCTGCGGTGAAACACCAGCAGCAGCCCCAATACACAGATACCAGCAGCACCCCACACACACAGACACCAGCAGCATCCCCCCACACACAGACACAAGCAGCACCTCTAACACACAGACACCAGCAGCACCCCCCCCACACACAGACACCAGCAGCACCCCTAACACACAGACACAAGCAGCACCTCTAACACACAGACACCAGCAGCACACCCCCCACACACAGACACCAGCAGCATCCCCCACACAGACACCAGCAGCATCCCCCACAGACACCAGCAGCACCACCCACACACAGACACCAGCAGCACCCCCCACACACACAGACACAAGCAGCACCCCCCACACGCTGACACCAGCAGCACCTCTAACACACAGACACTAGAGATGAGCGCCTGAAATTTTTCGGGTTTTGTGTTTTGGTTTTGGGTTCGGTTCCGCGGCCGTGTTTTGGGTTCGAACGCGTTTTGGCAAAACCTCACCGAATTTTTTTTGTCGGATTCGGGTGTGTTTTGGATTCGGGTGTTTTTTTCAAAAAACACTAAAAAACAGCTTAAATCATAGAATTTGGGGGTCATTTTGATCCCAAAGTATTATTAACCTCAAAAACCATAATTTACACTCATTTTCAGTCTATTCTGAATACCTCACACCTCACAATATTATTTTTAGTCCTAAAATTTGCACCGAGGTCGCTGTGTGAGTAAGATAAGCGACCCTAGTGGCCGACACAAACACCTGGCCCATCTAGGAGTGGCACTGCAGTGTCACGCAGGATGTCCCTTCCAAAAAAGCCTCCCCAAACAGCACATGACGCAAAGAAAAAAAGAGGCGCAATGAGGTAGCTGTGTGAGTAAGATTAGCGACCCTAGTGGCCGACACAAACACCGGGCCCATCTAGGAGTGGCACTGCAGTGTCACGCAGGATGTCCCTTCCAAAAAACCCTCCCCAAACAGCACATGACGCAAAGAAAAAAAGAGGCGCAATGAGGTAGCTGACTGTGTGAGTAAGATTAGCGACCCTAGTGGCCGACACAAACACCGGGCCCATCTAGGAGTGGCACTGCAGTGTCACGCAGGATGTCCCTTCCAAAAAACCCTCCCCAATCAGCACATGATGCAAAGAAAAAGAAAAGAAAAAAGAGGTGCAAGATGGAATTGTCCTTGGGCCCTCCCACCCACCCTTATGTTGTATAAACAAAACAGGACATGCACACTTTAACCAACCCATCATTTCAGTGACAGGATCTGCCACACGACTGTGACTGATATGACGGGTTGGTTTGGACCCCCCCCAAAAAAGAAGCAATTAATCTCTCCTTGCACAAACTGGCTCTACAGAGGCAAGATGTCCACCTCATCTTCACCCTCCGATATATCACCGTGTACATCCCCCTCCTCACAGATTATCAATTCGTCCCCACTGGAATCCACCATCTCAGCTCCCTGTGTACTTTGTGGAGGCAATTGCTGCTGGTCAATGTCTCCGCGGAGGAATTGATTATAATTCATTTTAATGAACATCATCTTCTCCACATTTTCTGGATGTAACCTCGTACGCCGATTGCTGACAAGGTGAGCGGCGGCACTAAACACTCTTTCGGAGTACACACTTGTGGGAGGGCAACTTAGGTAGAATAAAGCCAGTTTGTGCAAGGGCCTCCAAATTGCCTCTTTTTCCTGCCAGTATAAGTACGGACTGTGTGACGTGCCTACTTGGATGCGGTCACTCATATAATCCTCCACCATTCTATCAATGTTGAGAGAATCATATGCAGTGACAGTAGACGACATGTCCGTAATCGTTGTCAGGTCCTTCAGTCCGGACCAGATGTCAGCATCAGCAGTCGCTCCAGACTGCCCTGCATCACCGCCAGCGGGTGGGCTCGGAATTCTGAGCCTTTTCCTCGCACCCCCAGTTGCGGGAGAATGTGAAGGAGGAGATGTTGACAGGTCGCGTTCCGCTTGACTTGACAATTTTGTCACCAGCAGGTCTTTCAACCCCAGCAGACTTGTGTCTGCCGGAAAGAGAGATCCAAGGTAGGCTTTAAATCTAGGATCGAGCACGGTGGCCAAAATGTAGTGCTCTGATTTCAACAGATTGACCACCCGTGAATCCTTGTTAAGCGAATTAAGGGCTCCATCCACAAGTCCCACATGCCTAGCGGAATCGCTCCGTGTTAGCTCCTCCTTCAATGTCTCCAGCTTCTTCTGCAAAAGCCTGATGAGGGGAATGACCTGACTCAGGCTGGCAGTGTCTGAACTGACTTCACGTGTGGCAAGTTCAAAGGGCATCAGAACCTTGCACAACGTTGAAATCATTCTCCACTGCGCTTGAGACAGGTGCATTCCACCTACTATATCGTGCTCAATTGTATAGGCTTGAATGGCCTTTTGCTGCTCCTCCAACCTCTGAAGCATATAGAGGGTTGAATTCCACCTCGTTACCACTTCTTGCTTCAGATGATGGCAGGGCAGGTTCAGTAGTTTTTGGTGGTGCTCCAGTCTTCTGTACGTGGTGCCTGTACGCCGAAAGTGTCCCGCAATTCTTCTGGCCACCGACAGCATCTCTTGCACGCCCCTGTCGTTTTTTAAAAAATTCTGCACCACCAAATTCAAGGTATGTGCAAAACATGGGACGTGCTGGAATTTGCCCATATTTAATGCACACACAATATTGCTGGCGTTGTCCGATGCCACAAATCCACAGGAGAGTCCAATTGGGGTAAGCCATTCCGCGATGATCTTCCTCAGTTGCCGTAAGAGGTTTCAGCTGTGTGCGTATTCTGGAAAGCGGTGATACAAAGCGTAGCCTGCCTAGGAAAGAGTTGGCGTTTGCGAGATGCTGCTACTGGTGCCGCCGCTGCTGTTCTTGCGGCGGGAGTCCATACATCTACCCAGTGGGCTGTCACAGTCATATAGTCCTGACCCTGCCCTGCTCCACTTGTCCACATGTCCGTGGTTAAGTGGACATTGGGTACAACTGCATTTTTTAGGACACTGGTGAGTCTTTTTCTGACGTCCGTGTACATTCTCGGTATCGCCTGCCTAGAGAAGTGGAACCTAGATGGTATTTGGTAACGGGGGCACACTGCCTCAATAAATTGTCTAGTTCCCTGTGAACTAACGGCGGATACCGGACGCACGTCTAACACCAACATAGTTGTCAAGGCCTCAGTTATCCGCTTTGCAGTAGGATGACTGCTGTGATATTTCATCTTCCTCGCAAAGGACTGTTGAACAGTCAATTGCTTACTGGAAGTAGTACAAGTGGGCTTACGACTTCCCCTCTGGGATGACCATCGACTCCCAGCGGCAACAACAGCAGCGCCAGCAGCAGTAGGCGTTACACGCAAGGATGCATCGGAGGAATCCCAGGCAGGAGAGGACTCGTCAGAATTGCCAGTGACGTGGCCTGCAGGACTATTGGCATTCCTGGGGAAGGAGGAAATTGACACTGAGGGAGTTGGTGGGGTGGTTTGCGTGAGCTTGGTTACAAGAGGAAGGGATTTACTGGTCAGTGGACTGCTTCCGCTGTCACCCAAAGTTTTTGAACTTGTCACTGACTTATTATGAATGCGCTGCAGGTGACGTATAAGGGAGGATGTTCCGAGGTGGTTAACGTCCTTACCCCTACTTATTACAGCTTGACAAAGGGAACACACGGCTTGACACCTGTTGTCCACATTTCTGGTGAAATACCTCCACACCGAAGAGCTGATTTTTTTGGTATTTTCACCTGGCATGTCAACGGCCATATTCCTCCCACGGACAACAGGTGTCTCCCCGGGTGCCTGACTTAAACAAACCACCTCACCATCAGAATCCTCCTGGTCAATTTCCTCCCCAGCGCCAGCAACACCCATATCCTCCTCATCCTGGTGTACTTCAACACTGACATCTTCAATCTGACTATCAGGAACTGGACTGCGGGTGCTCCTTCCAGCACTTGCAGGGGGCGTGCAAATGGTGGAAGGCGCATGCTCTTCACGTCCAGTGTTGGGAAGGTCAGGCATCGCAACCGACACAATTGGACTCTCCTTGTGGATTTGGGATTTCGAAGAATGCACAGTTCTTTGCTGTGCTGCTTTTGCCAGCTTGAGTCTTTTCATTTTTCTAGCGAGAGGCTGAGTGCTTCCATCCTCATGTGAAGCTGAACCACTAGCCATGAACATAGGCCAGGGCCTCAGCCGTTCCTTGCCACTCCGTGTGGTAAATGGCATATTGGCAAGTTTACGCTTCTCCTCCGACAATTTTATTTTAGGTTTTGGAGTCCTTTTTTTTCTGATATTTGGTGTTTTGGATTTGACATGCTCTGTACTATGACATTGGGCATCGGCCTTGGCAGACGACGTTGCTGGCATTTCATCGTCTCGGCCATGACTAGTGGCAGCAGCTTCAGCACGAGGTGGAAGTGGATCTTGATCTTTCCCTAATTTTGGAACCTCAACATTTTTGTTCTCCATATTTTAATAGGCACAACTAAAAGGCACCTCAGGTAAACAATGGAGATGGATACTAGTATACAATTATGGACTGCCTGCCGACTGCAGACACAGAGGTAGCCACAGCCGTGAACTACCGTACTGTACTGTGTCTGCAGCTAATATAGACTGGTTGATAAAGAGAAGATGTCTATGTAACTATGTATGTATAAAGAAGACTGAAAAAAATCCACGGTTAGGTGGTATACAATTATGGACGGACTGCCTGCCGAGTGCAGACACAGAGGTAGCCACAGCCGTGAACTACCGTACTGTACTGTGTCTGCAGCTAATATAGACTGGTTGATAAAGAGAAGATGTCTATGTAACTATGTATGTATAAAGAAGAATGAAAAAAAACCACGGTTAGGTGGTATACAATTATGGACGGACTGCCTGCCGAGTGCAGACACAGAGGTAGCCACAGCCGTGAACTACCGTACTGTACTGTGTCTGCAGCTAATATAGACTGGTTGATAAAGAGAAGATGTCTATGTAACTATGTATGTATAAAGAAGAATGAAAAAAATCCACGGTTAGGTGGTATTACAATTATGGACGGACTGCCTGCCGAGTGCAGAGACACAGAGGTAGCCACAGCCGTGAACTACCGTACTGTGTCTGCTGCGACTGGATGATAAATGATATAAAAAATATATATATATCACTACTGCAGCCGGACAGGTATATATTATATATTATATAATGACGGACCTGCTGGACACTGTCTGTCAGCAGAATGAGTTTTATTTTTATAGAATAAAAAAAAAAAAAACACACAAGTGAAGTCACATGACGAGTGTTTAACTTTTTCAGGCAATCACAATATAAGTATACTACTAACTATACTGGTGGTCAGTGTGGTCAGGTCACTGGTCAGTCACACTGGCAGTGGCACTCCTGCAGCAAAAGTGTGCACTGTTTAATTTTAATATAATATGTACTCCTGACTCCTGCTATAACCTATAACTGGCACTGCAGTAGTGCTCCCCAGTCTCCCCCACAATTATAAGCTGTGTGAGCTGAGCAGTCAGACAGATATATAATATATATAGATGATGCAGCACACTGGCCTGAGCCTGAGCAGTGCACACAGATATGGTATGTGACTGACTGAGTCACTGTGTGTATCGCTTTTTTCAGGCAGAGAACGGATATATTAAATAAACTGCACTGTGTGTCTGGTGGTCACTCACTATATAATATATTATGTACTCCTGGCTCCTGCTATAACCTATAACTGGCACTGCAGTAGTGCTCCCCAGTCTCCCCCACAATTATAAGCTGTGTGAGCTGAGCAGTCAGACAGATATATATAATATTATATATAGATAATAGATGATGCAGCACACTGGCCTGAGCCTGAGCAGTGCACACAGATATGGTATGTGACTGACTGAGTCACTGTGTGTATCGCTTTTTTCAGGCAGAGAACGGATATATTAAATAAACTGCACTGTGTGTCTGGTGGTCACTCACTATATAATATATTATGTACTCCTGGCTCCTGCTATAACCTATAACTGGCACTGCAGTAGTGCTCCCCAGTCTCCCCCACAATTATAAGCTGTGTGAGCTGAGCAGTCAGACAGATATATATAATATTATATATAGATAATAGATGATGCAGCACACTGGCCTGAGCCTGAGCAGTGCACACAGATATGGTATGTGACTGACTGAGTCACTGTGTGTATCGCTTTTTTCAGGCAGAGAACGGATATATTAAATAAACTGCACTGTGTGTCTGGTGGTCACTCACTATATAATATATTATGTACTCCTGGCTCCTGCTATAACCTATAACTGGCACTGCAGTAGTGCTCCCCAGTCTCCCCCACAATTATAAGCTGTGTGAGCTGAGCAGTCAGACAGATATATATAATATTATATATAGATAATAGATGATGCAGCACACTGGCCTGAGCCTGAGCAGTGCACACAGATATGGTATGTGACTGAGTCACTGTGTGCTGTGTATCGCTTTTTTCAGGCAGAGAACGGATTATAAAGTAAACTGCACTGTCCTCACTAGTAAACTCTCTCCACTCAGTCTCTACACTTCTACAGTAACAGTACTCCTCCTAGTCAGCTCCAGTAAATCTCTCTCAGGGGTATATTTACTAAGCTCCCGATTTTGACCGAGATGCCGTTTTTTCATCAAAGTGTCATCTCGGTCAATCTCGGTCATTTACTAAACACTAATCACGGCAGTGATGAGGGCATTCGTAATTTTTTGCTAGTTCAGGTAAAAAATTACGAATGAATACACCATCGGTCAAATTACGCCTGTTTAGATACGAATCTCGGTCATTTACTAAGCAAAAAAACACAAAACACTGCCGTGAAAAATTACAATTCGCAAAAAAGTCCTAAAAAAAAACAGACCTGCTTTTTTTATTCGTGATTTGAGATGCATGCAGGGATCCATGAGATCCGTGCATGTATATCAATGGGAAGGGGTGGGAAAGTGTTTTTTGTTGTTAAAAAAAATTGCGTGGGGTCCCCCCTCCTAAGCATAACCAGCCTCGGGCTCTTTGAGCCGATCCTGGTTGCAGAAATATGGGGAAAAAAATGACAGGGGTTCCCCCATATTTAAGCAACCAGCATCGGGCTCTGCGCCTGGTCCTGGTCCCAAAAATACGGGGGACAAAAAGAGTAGGGGTCCCCCGTATTTTTAAAACCAGCACCGGGCTCCACTAGCTGGACAGATAATGCCACAGCCGGGGGTCACTTTTATACTGCGCCCTGCGGCCGTGGCATCAAAAATCCAACTAGTCACCCCTGGCCGGGGTACCCTGGGGGAGTGAGGACCCCTTCAATCAAGGGGTCCCCCCCCCCCAGCCACCCAAGGGCCAGGGGTGAAGCCCGAGGCTGTCCCCCCCCATCCAATGGGCTGCGGATGGGAGGGCTGATAGCCTTTGTTGAAAAATAAAAGATATTGTTTTTAGTAGCAGTACTACAAGTCCCAGCAAGCCTCCCCCGCATGCTGGTACTTGGAGAACCACAAGTACCAGCATGCGGCGGAAAAACTGGCCCGCTGGTACCTGTAGTACTATTACTAAAAAAATACCCAAAAAAACACAAGACACACACACCGTGAAAGTATAATTTTATTACATACACACATACATACATACATACATACTTACCTTAAGTTCCCACGCAGGTCGGTCCTCTTGTCCAGTAGAATCCAAGGGGTACCTGTTGAAAAAATTATACTCACGAGATCCAGTGGTCCAGGCTCCTCGGCAAATCCAGGGTTAATCCACGTACTTGAATAAAATAAAAAAACGCTGTCACGACCACGAACTGAAAGGTGACCCATGTTTGCACATGGGTCACCTTGCCCCGAATGCCAGAAACCCACTTTGCCTTCTGGCTAAGTGGGTTTCTTCAGCCAATCAGGGAGTGCCACGTTGTAGCACTCTCCTGATCAGCTGTGTGCTCCTGTCTTCACTGACAGGCAGCACGCGGCAGTGTTACAATGTAGCGCCTATGCGCTACATTGTAACCAATGATGGGAACTTTCTGCTCAGCGGTGACGTCACTTTAGGTCAACCGCAGGGCAGAAAGTTCCCATCATTGGTTACAATGTAGCGCATAGGCGCTACATTGTAACACTGCCGTGTGCCGCCTGTCAGTGAGGACAGGAGCACACAGCTGATCAGGAGAGTGCTACAACGTGGCGCTCCCTGATTGGCTGAAGAAACCCACTTAGCCAGAAGGCAAAGTGGGTTTCTGGCATTCGGGGCAAGGTGACCCATGTGCAAACATGGGTCACCTTTCAGTTCGTGGTCGTGACAGCGTTTTTTTTATTTTATTCAAGTACGTGGATTAACCCTGGATTTGCCGAGGAGCCTGGACCACTGGATCTCGTGAGTATAATTTTTTCAACAGGTACCCCTTGGATTCTACTGGACAAGAGGACCGACCTGCGTGGGAACTTAAGGTAAGTATGTATGTATGTATGTGTGTATTTAATAAAATTATACTTTCACGGTGTGTGTGTCTTGTGTTTTTTTGGGTATTTTTTTAGTAATAGTACTACAGGTACCAGCGGGCCAGTTTTTCCGCCGCATGCTTGTACTTGTGGTTCTCCAAGTACCAGCATGCGGGGGAGGCTTGCTGGGACTTGTAGTACTGCTACTAAAAACAATATCTTTTATTTTACAACAAAGGCTATCAGCCCTCCCATCCGCAGCCCATTGGATGGGGGGGGACAGCCTCGGGCTTCACCCCTGGCCCTTGGGTGGCTGGGGGGGGGGACCCCTTGATTGAGGGGGTCCCCACTCCCCCAGGGTACCCCGGCCAGGGGTGACTAGTTGGATTTTTGATGCCACGGCCGCAGGGCGCAGTATAAAAGTGACCCCCGGCTGTGGCATTATCTGTCCAGCTAGTGGAGCCCGGTGCTGGTTTTAAAAATACGGGGGACCCCTACTCTTTTTGTCCCCCGTATTTTTGGGACCAGGACCAGGCGCAGAGCCCGATGCTGGTTGCTTAAATATGGGGGAACCCCTGTCATTTTTTGCCACATATTTCTGCAACCAGGATCGGCTCAAAGAGCCCGAGGCTGGTTATGCTTAGGAGGGGGGACCCCACGCATTTTTTTTTAAAAAATTACATTGTTTACTTTAAAAAAAAAAACCCCAGCACGGATCACACAAATCCGGCCGAGATTGATTGTAAAAAAAAAACGGCAGTGTTTTGCTAATCACTGCCGTTAAATTAGGTAAAAAAACACGAATGACATCGACATCGGAAGCAAAGAAAAACACGAATACGACAGCTTAGTAAATTAGTCGTAATCCATTCAAAAAGTTGCAGTTTTACACTGTCGATGTCATTCGTGATTGAACTTTGACCTTTTTTCGGAAATTACGAATCTTAGTAAATAAACCCCTCAGTCTCTTATAATCTAAATGGAGAGGACGCCAGCCACGTCCTCTCCCTATCAATCTCAATGCACGTGTGAAAATGGCGGCGACGCGCGGCTCCTTATATAGAATCCGAGTCTCGCGATAGAATCCGAGCCTCGCGAGAATCCGACAGCGTCATGATGACGTTCGGGCGCGCTCGGGTTAACCGAGCAAGGCGGGAAGATCCGAGTCTGCTCGGACCCGTGAAAAAAACCATGAAGTTCTGGCGGGTTCGGATTCAGAGAAACCGAACCCGCTCATCTCTAACAGACACCAGCAGCACATCTCACACACAGACACCAGCAGCCACCCTAACACACAGACACCAGCAGTACCCTACACACAGACACAGGCAGCACCCCCCACACAGACACCAGCAGCACCCCCCACACATAGACACCAGCAGCACCCCCCACACATAGACACCAGCAGCACCCCCCACACACAGACACTAGCAGCACCCCTAACACACAGACACCAGCAGCACCCCCCACACACAGACACCAGCAGAACCCCCCACACAGAGACACCAGCAGCAGCCCCAACACACAGATACCAGCAGCACCCCACACACACAGACACCAGCAGCATCCCCCACACACAGACACCAGCAGCACCCCCCACACAGAGACACCAGCAGCACCCCCCACACACAGACACCAGCAGAACCCCACACACACAGACACCAGCAGCACCCCCCACACAGACACCAGCAGCAGCCCCAACACACAGATACCAGCAGCACCCCACACACACAGACACCAGCAGCATCCCCCACACACAGACACCAGCAGCATCCCCCACAGACACCAGCAGCACCCCTAACACACAGACACCAGCAGCACCCCACACACACACAGACACCAGCAGCACCCCTAACACACACAGACACCAGCAGCACCCCTAACACACACAGACACCAGCAGCACCCCCCACACACACAGACACCAGCAGCACCCCCCACACGCAGACACCAGCAGCACCTCTAACACGCAGACACCAGCAGCACCTCTAACACACAGACACCAGCACCCCCCCCCCCCCTCCCCCACACACAGACACCAGCAGCACCCTGTTAAATCTGTTACTTATATTTCAATAAGAGTATTTAATGTAACTAGGACACACGGAGTGTTGCATGCTTCTTTACTGGAGAAGAATAGGAAACTAAAGAGCAGGAAATAGATTCATACACCAACTAATACAAATACAAAATAAGATCAGTTGTAACCTTCCACCAGAACACATATACAGCAGCAATGGGAACTATATACACCACACTCCTCCCAACTTAGATAAATGCAGACATGAAAATGTTAGCACTAAGCAATGTATATGTTACCCCAGAAGGCTACAAATCAAGCCTTTGAGGTGCCTTACGAACTCTGTCTGGATACTGATGTTTAACTCCCAGAGTGACTGGCTGCTCCACAGAAATCACACTAGAAGGTTCAGGATCAGTTGTTACTAAGGGAACCTCATGCTCAGGTGACTCCATAACAGGTTTGGGAACAGTCTCTGTATCTGACCCAGAGGGGTACATTTCATACTTGCCTACCTGACCCTCTCCATGAGGGAGAAAATGCTCTGTTCCTGGACTTTCCTGGTAATGTATGATTGCCATCACCTGTGGTGAGCTAGATAATTGATAAGAAAGGTGTTTCACCGCAGGTGATGGCAATCATACATTACCAGGAAAGTCCAGGAACAGAGCATTTTCTCCCGCATGGAGAGGGTCAGGTAGGCAAGTATGAAATGTACCCCTCTGGGTCAGATACAGAGACTGTTCCCAAACCTGTTATGGAGTCACCTGAGCATGAGGTTCCCTTAGTAACAACTGATCCTGAACCTTCTAGTGTGATTTCTGTGGAGCAGCCAGTCACTCTGGGAGTTAAACATCAGTATCCAGACAGAGTTCGTAAGGCACCTCAAAGGCTTGATTTGTAGCCTTCTGGGGTAACATATACATTGCTTAGTGCTAACATTTTCATGTCTGCATTTATCTAAGTTGGGAGGAGTGTGGTGTATATAGTTCCCATTGCTGTATATGTGTTCTGGTGGAAGGTTACAACTGATCTTATTTTGTATTTGTATTAGTTGGTGTATGAATCTATTTCCTGCTCTTTAGTTTCCTATTCTTCTCCAGTAAAGAAGCATGCAACACTCCGTGTGTCCTAGTTACATTAAATACTCTTATTGAAATATAAGTAACAGATTTAACAGGGTGCTGCTGGTGTCTGTGTGTGGGGGAGGGGGGGGGGGGGTGCTGGTGTCTGTGTGTTAGAGGTGCTGCTGGTGTCTGCGTGTTAGAGGTGCTGCTGGTGTCTGCGTGTGGGGGGTGCTGCTGGTGTCTGTGTGTGTGGGGGGTGCTGCTGGTGTCTGTGTGTGTTAGGGGTGCTGCTGGTGTCTGTGTGTGTGTGGGGTGCTGCTGGTGTCTGTGTGTGGGGTTCTGCTGGTGTCTGTGTGTGGGGGGTGCTGCTGGTGTCTCTGTGTGGGGGGTGCTGCTGGTGTCTGTGTGTGGGGGATGCTGCTGGTGTCTGTGTGTGTGGGGTGCTGCTGGTATCTGTGTGTTGGGGCTGCTGCTGGTGTCTCTGTGTGGGGGGTTCTGCTGGTGTCTGTGTGTGGGGGGTGCTGCTGGTGTCTGTGTGTTAGGGGTGCTGCTAGTGTCTGTGTGTGGGGGGTGCTGCTGGTGTCTATGTGTGGGGGGTGCTGCTGGTGTCTATGTGTGGGGGGTGCTGCTGGTGTCTGTGTGGGGGGTGCTGCCTGTGTCTGTGTGTAGGGTACTGCTGGTGTCTGTGTGTTAGGGTGGCTGCTGGTGTCTGTGTGTGAGATGTGCTGCTGGTGTCTGTGTGTTAGAGGTGCTGCTGGTGTCTGCGTGTGGGGGGTGCTGCTTGTGTCTGTGTGTGTGGGGGGTGCTGCTGGTGTCTGTGTGTGGGTGGTGCTGCTGGTGTCTGTGGGGGATGCTGCTGGTGTCTGTGTGGGGGATGCTGCTGGTGTCTGTGTGTGGGGGGTGTGCTGCTGGTGTCTGTGTGTTAGAGGTGCTGCTTGTGTCTGTGTGTTAGGGGTGCTGCTGGTGTCTGTGTGTGGGGGGGGGGGGTGCTGCTGGTGTCTGTGTGTCAGAGGTGCTGCTTGTGTCTGTGTGGGGGGGGATGCTGCTGGTGTCTGTGTGTGTGGGGTGCTGCTGGTATCTGTGTATTGGGGCTGCTGCTGGTGTCTGTGTGTGGGGGGTGCTGCTGGTGTCTGTGTGTGGGTGGTGCTGCTGGTGTCTGTGGGGGATGCTGCTGGTGTCTGTGTGTGTGGGGTGTGCTGGTGTCTGTGTGTTAGAGGTGCTGCTGGTGTCTGCGTGTGGGGGGTGCTGCTGGTGTCTGTGTGTGTGGGGTGTGCTGCTGGTGTCTGTGTGTTAGAGGTGCTGCTGGTGTCTGCGTGTGTGGGGTGCTGCTGGTGTCTGTGTGTGGGGGGTACTGCTGGTGTCTATGTGTGGGGGGTGCTGCTGGTGTATGTGTGTGGGGTACTGCTGCTGTATGTGTGTGTGGGGTGCTGCTGGTGTCTGTGTGTGTGGGGGGTGCTGCTGGTGTCTGTGTGTTAGGGGTGCTGCTGGTGTCTGTGGGGGATGCTGCTGGTGTCTGTGTGGGGGGATGCTGCTGGTGTCTGTGTGTGTGGGGTGCTGCTGGTATCTGTGTATTGGGGCTGCTGCTGGTGTCTGTGTGTGGGGGGTGCTGCTGGTGTCTGTGTGTGGGGGGTGCTGCTGGTGTCTGTGTGTGGGGGATGCTGCTGGTGTCTTTGTGTTAGGGGTGCTGCTGGTGTCTGTGTGTGTGTGGGGGGTGCTGCTGGTGTCTGTGTGGGGGGTGCTGCTGGTGTCTGTGTGTGGGGGGTGCTGCTGGTGTCTGTGTGGGGGGTGCTGCCTGTGTCTATGTGTGTGGGGTGCTACTGGTGTCTGTGTGCAGGGTACTGCTGGTATCTGTGTGTTAGGGGTGCTGCTGGTGTCTGTGTGTGAGATGTGCTGCTGGTGTCTGTGTGTTAGAGGTGCTGCTGGTGTCTGCGTGAGGGGGGTGCTGCTGGTGTCTGTGTGTGTGGGGGGTGCTGCTGGTGTCTGTGTGTGGGTGGTGCTGCTGGTGTCTGTGGGGGATGCTGCTGGTGTCTGTGTGGGGGATGCTGCTGGTGTCTGTGTGTGGGGGGTGTGCTGGTGGTGTCTGTGTGTTAGAGGTGCTGCTTGTGTCTGTGTGTTAGGGGTGCTGCTGGTGTCTGTGTGTGGGGGGGTGCTGCTGGTGTCTGTGTGTTAGAGGTGCTGCTTGTGTCTGTGTGTGGGGGGATGCTGCTGGTGTCTGTGTGTGTGGGGTGCTGCTGGTGTCTGTGTGTGGGTGGTGCTGCTGGTGTCTGTGGGGGATGCTGCTGGTGTCTGTGTGTGTGGGGTGTGCTGGTGTCTGTGTGTTAGAGGTGCTGCTGGTGTCTGCGTGTGGGGGGTGCTGCTGGTGTCTGTGTGTGTGGGGTGTGCTGCTGGTGTCTGTGTGTTAGAGGTGCTGCTGGTGTCTGCGTGTGTGGGGTGCTGCTGGTGTCTGTGTGTGGGGGGTGCTGCTGGTGTCTGTGTGTGGGGGATGCTGCTGGTGTCTTTGTGTTAGGGGTGCTGCTGGTGTCTGTGTGTGTGTGTGGGGGGTGCTGCTGGTGTCTGTGTGGGGGGTGCTGCTGGTGTCTGTGTGTGGGGGGTGCTGCTGGTGTCTGTGTGGGGGGTGCTGCCTGTGTCTATGTGTGTGGGGTGCTACTGGTGTCTGTGTGCAGGGTACTGCTGGTATCTGTGTGTTAGG
Organism: Pseudophryne corroboree; assembly: GCF_028390025.1. Lineage (NCBI taxonomy): Eukaryota > Metazoa > Chordata > Amphibia > Anura > Myobatrachidae > Pseudophryne > Pseudophryne corroboree. Next base: position 130,186,738 of record NC_086450.1, read on the forward strand.
GGTGCTGCTGGTGTCTGTGTGTGAGATGTGCTGCTGGTGTCTGTGTGTTAGAGGTGCTGCTGGTGTCTGCGTGAGGGGGGTGCTGCTGGTGTCTGTGTGTTAGGGGTGCTGCTGGTGTCTGTGTGTGTGGGGGGTGCTGCTGGTGTCTGTGTGTGGGTGGTGCTGCTGGTGTCTGTGGGGGATGCTGCTGGTGTCTGTGTGGGGGATGCTGCTGGTGTCTGTGTGTGGGGGATGCTGCTGGTGTCTGTGTGTGTGGGGTGCTGCTGGTATCTGTGTGTTGGGGCTGCTGCTGGTGTCTGTGTGTGGGGGGTGCTGCTGGTGTCTGTGTGTGGGGGGTGTTACTGGTGTCTGTGTGTAGGGTACTGCTGGTGTCTGTGTGTTAGGGGTGCTGCTGGTGTCTGTGTGTGTGGGGTGCTGCTGGTGTCTGTGTGGGGGGTACTGCTGGTGTCTGTGTGTGGGGTGCTGCTGGTGTCTGTGTGTGGTGGGTGCTGCTGGAGTCTGTGTGTGGGGTGCTGCCTGTGTCTGTGTGTGTGGAGTGCTGCTGGTGTCTGTGTGTAGGGTACTGCTGGTGTCTGTGTGTTAGGGGTGCTGCTGGTGTCTGTGTGTGGGGGGTGCTGCTGGTGTCTGTGTGGGGGGTGCTGCTGGTGTCTGTGTGTGGGGTGCTGCTGGTGTCTGTGTGTGTGGGGTGCTGATGTTGTCTGTGTGTGTGGGGGTGCTGCTGGTGACTGTGTGTGGTGGGTGCTGCTGGTGTCTGTGTGGGAGGGGTGCTGCTGGTGTCTGTGTGTGTGGGATGCTGCTGGTGTCTGTGTGTGGGGTGCTGCTGGTGTATGTGTGTGGGGGGAGCTGCTGGTGACTGTGTGTGGGGGGTGCTGCTGGTGTCTGTGTGGGGGGTGCTGATGTTGATGAGTACTGCTGGTGTGTGAGTGGGGGGGGGTGCTGCTGGTGTCTGTGTGTGTGGGATGCTGCTGGTGTCTGTGTGTGGGGTGCTGCTGGTGTATGTGTGTGGGGGGAGCTGCTGGTGACTGTGAGTGGGGGGTGCTGCTGGTGTCCGTGTGGGGGGTGCTGATGTTGTCTGTGTGTGGGGGGCGGCTGCTGGTATCTGTATGGCAGGTACAGTCCCCTTTTACACAGTTCAGCAGGTACAGTTCCCTTTTACATAGTTCGGCAGGTACATTTCCCTTTTCCACAGTTCGGCAGGTAGAGTCACCTTTTCCACATTACAGTAGGTAGAGTCCCCTTTTCCACAGTACAACAGGTACAGTCCCCTTTTACACAGTACGGTAGGTACAGTCCCCTTTTACACAGTACGGCAGGTACAGTCCCTTTTACACAGTACGGCAGGTAGAGTCACCTTTTACACATTACGGTAGGTAGAGTCCTTTTTTACACAGTACAACAGGTAGAGTTCCCTTATTACACAGTACGGCAGGTAGAGTCACCCTTTACACATTATGGCTTATAGAGTCCACTTTTACACACTACGGCAGGTAGAGCTACCTTTTACTCATTACGGAAGGTAGAGTCACGAGAGAGGGAGGGAGAGAGAGAGAAAGGTGGCAGGTAGAAAAGTAGAGAGTGATGGGTGGGAGGGGGCAGAGGATAGAGAGAGATGGGGGATTACAAACAAATACACAGCGGTACCTGTTGCTCTGTGTGTCCAGTCCCTTCCATCAGGCAAAGGGCTGAACGTGCAGGATAAAGCAGCAGGAGCCAAAGTGGACACATAAATGACAGCAGCAGCAGCTCACCAGGGTTGCAGTTTCTGGGATCCGTGTCTCAGAGTCTCCCCTTCTTGCATACTGGGCAGCCACATGGAGCTCCCCATGGAGTGCAGTATGTCCTGGGCTGCGGAGGGAAGAGGAAGGTAGCCGGGACTCCTCCCCAATCCATCGCTGGAAGGCGGAGTCAGTTCAGGTTGTTCGTCTTCCGTCATGACAGCAGCTCAGCCTGAGGCCATACAGAAGTGATTTTCAAGCTTTTTAAACTCGTGGCACACTAAAGATTTGAAAATTGCCAAGGCACACCATCAGTTGTTTATATCAAATATAATATGTAATAACAAATATCGAAAACACATTGACCCCCACTGTAATAAAACAGATTTATAATGATGCCACACACCTGCCCCCATAGTAATTCCACTGATTTCCCCCCCCAGTAATGCCGCACACCTGCCCTCCACAGTAATTATACACACATGCCCCCACTGTAATTCCACACACCTGCCCCCCCATAGTAATGCCACACACATGCCATCAATGTAATTCCACAAACCAGTCCCCTCATTATAATTATACAAACATGACCCCCCATCGTAATTCCACACACCAGACCCCATAGCAATTCCACACACCAGACCCCCTATCGTTATTCCACACACCAGACCCCCCATAGTAATTCCACACACCAGACCCCCATCGTAATTCCACACACCAGACCCTTATAGTAATTCCACACACCAGACCCCCCATAGTAATTCAACACACCAGACCCTCCCATAGTAATTCCACGCACCAGAACCCCCCATAGTAATTCCACACACCAGACCACCCATAGTAATTACACACACCAGATCCCCCATAGTAATTACACACACCAGTAGCGGAGCGAGGCACCTTGCCGGCAGCATGGCGATTGAAACAAGCCATGCAAGGGGATGCGGTACACTAATTGGGGTTCCTGCATAGGCGTGCGCAGCACATTTTATTAGGGGGTGCACCGTTGGAGGGGCGTGTCTAGCACCACCTTTTGGGCGTGTCTAGCACCATCTATTGACGGTCAACGCAATATAAAATATCCACCCTTGTACCAATCCTAATAAAGCAGATACATTGTCAGATGTTGTGGTGTGCACCAAACAAACACCCTTGATGGCACTCACTGCAATTACACTGCTCCTCCTCAGCCTGGTCTGGCTCCCCCTCTCTTTCCCCTGCAAGCTGCAGTCACTCACTGACACTGACAGTCGCAGACTAGTACTGCTGCTGCTGGAAAAACGAGTGACGTGTCAATGTTGCTGCCGGCCGCCTGCCAGTATTGAATTTGTCTTCCTAAGAGGAACGCTGGCTGCACGCTGATCCTCATCAGTGGCTGGCGTTGGCATAGCATAGAAGGAGAGAGGTGGGCGTGTGGTGGGTGTGACAGGTGGGCATGCGAGCAGCATGACGTAATCATATCACATCACGCTATGTTTGTACATGGAGGTGGAGTCGGGAGTTTGAAAGCCGATGGCAGTGGCACCCTTGATTAACCCAGGTGTCCGGTCAGTAATGCAGTCCTGACAGGGTGCAACGCAGAGGGGACAGTAATCAGCCTGCTCGGAGATTGATGCATCAGGCATGTGAGATTGGGGTGCCAGACATTAGGGGGTGCCTGTGCACACCAGGCACCCCCCCTGCGCACACCTATGGGTTCCTGTTCATTTTATGGAAAAAATTACACCAAAAACAGTTACAAAATCGATATCGACCTTTTCATGTGTCGACCTGTCCTGTGTCTACCATTTTGTCGACACATGAAAATGGTCGACACAGGGCAGGTCGACACATGAAAAGGTCGATATCGATTTTGTAACTGTTTTTGGTGTAATTTTTTCCATAACATGAACAGGAACCCCAATTAGTGTAGCGCATCCCCTTGCATGGCTTGTTTCAATCGCCATGCTGCGGGCAAGGTGCCTCGCTCCGCTACTGCTGCGCTCAGCACAGGTTACCGTTCTCAATCGTAGTCCACGTGGATGGTAAAGTATTAAAAACGTCAAAATCAATTTTTAAAAAATAGCCATGTTGACCTTTTCATGTGTCAACCTGTCCTGTGTCGACCATTTTCATGTGTCGACCATATGTCCATGTCGACCATGTCAATGTTGACCAATAGTGGTCGACCTAATGACTGTTGACCTTAACATGGTCGACCACTCAAACGGATACCAGCCAGCTCAGTCCTCTTACTCCCTCCTCTCTCTAGGCTGTCGGAGCCAATAGGAGCACAGCCCTCACGCTGATGTAGCAGCCATTTACTCACACACTCACACAACAATTGCCAAACAGTTTGATACACGGAGCTCAGGACATTCAGTGTGACTGATAAAACACACAATGCGTGCACTCCCAGTGTTGCTGCAATTCTATATATGTATACACACTGCTGCATCAGCACTGGGAGTACCCTCTGTACTGTATATACTACTTCATCACTGGGCACTGTGTGCATATATTATATATATTATACACGCACAATACCCAGTGATGAAGTAGTATATACAGATGGTACTCCCAGTGCTTGAACAGTATATATAGACCACATGCAGCCTGCATTGTAAGCTAGTGGCACTGAGTGAGCAGGTCATCCCCATTGATGAGCGTGGAGAAGAGTACTGGCCCGCCCCCTATCCCACCCCCAATCTCGCCTCCTGCCAACCGTGCTGTAGGGTTTTTCGCATGCGCAAATCATATAAATAGTTTTCCTCATCGAATGCTTTTGAACTGACAGTCGCAGACTAGTACTGATGCAAAGCAGGCTAATTTTAACATTATTTTTCCTCCCCTGTGGGATGTTTACTATTAAAAAACACTTGAAACAATTGTTTTTTAAATTGCATACCTTGGCTATTGGAAGCGCACATATCCGTGGTATTAGGAAAATGGTGACACGTTGGCACTGCCCACGTAATTTTTTGTAGCTAAGATTATGTGGGCATAAATACCCCATAATGTGTGCTCTGGATTAAGAGCAAGTTAAAGAAAGGAGTTATTTGCACCTTGGCCTGATTCAAATTTGGTTGGAGATGCTATTGCTGCTGCTTACATAGACGCAGCAACAATAGCACTAATATGGTAATGTAGGGGGAGGCGTCATACCTCCTGCTACATTACTGATCCTAGCTGCGTCCAAGTACACAGTATTGCATCTTCCCTGCCACCATCGGGCGGCTTGCGTCACCCATGGAGACATGCAAGATTGCAGAGGTCAGGAAATCTCTGTGAAATGACAGAGATCCTTGGCCTCTTCCCTACACAGTGGCAACACGCCTCTGTTTTTCAGAAAACGGAGCCTGTCACATAGTTGACTACCCTCCCTCATTCTGCAGGAGACTCCCTGAAACAGCAGCAATCTCCCTCACTCCCTGAATAGTCCAGCAATCTCCCTGATTACACCTTACCCCCATTGAGTAGCTATTACATTCTTGGGGGGGAAAATAAATCAGAGATAAATACATTCAAATGAGATCATCAGTGCCATGTTCCTGCATTGGTTATAAGGCACAATGGGGCAGATGTATTAACCTGGAGAAGGCATAAGGAAGATATAAACCAGTGATAAATGGTTATCCATTGTCATTCAAAGTTTTCAAACATTGGGGTATATTTACTAAGATTCGTATTTTCCCGTTTGAGGTCAAAGTTCAATCACAAATGACATCGAAAGTGTAAAGTTGCAACTTTTTGAATTTAGTACGACTAATTTACTAAGCTGCCGTATTCTGCATTTTCGGATATACCGATGTCGATGTCATTCGTTTTTTGACTTGTAAAACACTGCCGACTTTAATACAATGAATCTCGGCCGGATCTGATAGATCCGTGCTGGGCTTCATTGTGCACCTTTTAAAAAATTGTAATCAGTGTTAAAATAAAAAAAAATTGCGTGGGGTCCTCCCTCCTAAGCCAAACCAGCCTCGGGCTCTTTGAGCCGGTCCTGGTTGAAAAAATATGGGGGAAAAAATGATAGGGGTTCCCCCATATTTAAACAACCAGCACCGGGCTCTGCGCCTGGTCCTGGTTCCAAAAATACGGGGGACAAAAAGCATAGGGGTCCCCCGTATTTCTGAAACCAGCACCGGGCTCCACTAGCCAGATACATAATGCTACAGCCGGGGGACACTTTTATATAGGTCCCGGCGGCCCTGGCATTACATAACCAACTAGTCACCCCTGGCCGGGGTACCCTGGAGGAGTGGGGACCCCTTCAATCAAGGGATTCCCCCCTCCAGCCACCCAAGGACCAGGGGTGAAGCCCGAGGCTGTCCCCCCCATCCAAGGGCTGCGGATGGTAGGCTGATAGCCGTTTTGTCAAAAAATGAATATTGTTTTTAGTAGCAGTACTACAAGTCCCAGCAAGTGGGAACTTTGTGGTCAGCGGTTGACCGAAAGTAACCTCACCGCTGACCACAAAGTTCCCACCATTGGCTACAATGGAGCGCATAGGCGCTACATTGTATCACTGCCGTGTGCTACCTGTCATACAGTACAGGAGCACACAGCCAATCAGGAGGGTGCCACAATGTGGCGCTCCCTGATTGGCTGATGGAACCCTCTTAGACATAAGTCAGAGGGGATTTCTGGCATTCGGGGAAAGGGGTCCCATGTGAAAACATGGGGCCCCTTTCAGTGCGAGGTCGGGTGTCCGTTTTTTTATTTTGCAAAGTACCTGGATTACAAATGGATTAAAAGAGGAGCCTTCTACTCTGGATTTTGTGAGTATAATTTTTTCAACAGGTACCCCATGGATTCTACATGGAGAAGAGGACCGACCCTCGTGTGAACATAGGTAAGTATGTGTATATGGAGGTGTGGATGTATGCATTAAAGTTATACTTTCAAGGTGTGTGTCTTATGTTTTTATTGGGGTATTTTTTTAGTAGTAGTAGTACTACAGGTACCAGCGGGCCCGGTTTTCCACCGCATGCTGATACTTGTGGTTCTCCAAGTACCAGCTTGCGGGGGAGGCTTGCTGGGACTTGTAGTACTGCTACTAAAAACAATATTAATTTTTTGACAAAACGGCTATCAGCCTCCCATCTGCAGCCCTTGGATGGGGGGGACAGCCTCGGGCTTCACCCCTGGTCCTTGGGTGGCTGGAGGGGGGGGACCCCTTGATTGAAGGGGTCCCCACTCCTCCAGCTGTGCGCTCCTGTAGTGTGATTGAGGCTGCGCACTGAAAATACAATGTATCCAATGGTGGGAACTTTGCGGTCAGCGGTTGACCGCGAGTAACATCAGCCGCTGCCCACAAAGTTCCCACCATTGGATACAATGGAGCGCCTATGCGCTACATTGGATCTTCAGTGCGCAGCCTCAATCACACTACAGGAGCACACAGCCAATCAGGAGATTGCCACGACGTGGCGCTCCCTGATTGGCTGAAGGGACCCTCTTTGACAGGAGTCAGGGGGGGTCCCAGCAGTCGGGGAAAGGGGTCCCATGTGTAAACATGGGACCCCTTTCAGTGCGTGGTTCGGCTTTTTCGGTTTTTTTTTTTGCCAAGTGCGTGGATTACAAAGAGGACAGAAGATACTCTGGATTATGTGAGTATAATTTTTTTCTCAGGTACCCCGTGGAGTCTACATGGAGAAGTGGACCGAGCCTCGTGTGAACATAGGTAAGTATGTATGTATGTATGTAGGTGTGCATGTATGTAATAAAGTTTTACTGTCACGGTGTGTGTGTCCTGTTTTTTGTTGGGTATTTTTTGTGTGTTAGTACTACAGGTACCAGTGAACCCGTTTTCCCCCGCATGCTGGTACTTGTGGTTCTCCAAGTACCAGCTTGCGGGGAAGGCTTGCTGGGACTTGTAGTACTGCTACAAAAAACAATATTCTATTTTTTTCACAAGGCTCTCTGCCCCCCATCCGCCGCCCTTGGATGGGGGGGAAAGCCTCTGGCTTCACCCCGGGCCCTTGGGTGACTGGAGGGGGGACCCCTTGATTTGAGGGGTTCCCACTCCTCCAGGGTACTCCGGCCAGGGGTGACTAGTTAGTGATTTAATGCCAGGGCCGCAGGGACCAAGATAAAAGTGTTCCCCGGCTGTGGCATTATCTCTTTGACTAGTGGAGCCCGGTGCTGGTTCCAAAAATACGGGGGACCCCTACGCTTTTTGTCCCCCGTATTTTTGGCACCAGGACCAGGCGCAGAGCCCGGTGCTGGTTGTTTAAATATGGGGGATCCCCTGTCAAATTTTTCCCCATATTTTTACAACCAGGACCGGCTCAAAGAGCCCGAGGCTGGTTATGCTTAGGAGGGGGGACCCCACGCAATTTTTTTTCAGTTTTTACAGTAAACAGACCCTTTCCCATAGATAACCATGCACAGATCTCACTGATCCGTGCATGGTTATCCAAACTCGCCTGGAAAAAGCAGGTCTATTTTTTTGCTGCTTTTTTTAACGAATCGCAAAAAAATACACCCGCACTTGAGCACTCAGAGACTAACACCCAAATACGAATGAATAGTGAATACCCGCGTTGTATGAAATAACAGCCGTGTTTGACCGATGGTCTATTCATTCGTATTTCTGAACTTTGCCAATCAAACCATTACGAATAGCTCAAACACTGCCGAGATTTGTGCTTAGTGAATTCCCGTGTTGGGACTTAGAAAAAAAAAACTGAAATTGGACAAACTCGGATTTTTAGTAAATATTGGCCATGGTGTTATAATGTAGCAATGCCCTCTAATGGCACAGCAAAAGTGTTGCAACCTGTTGCAAACACTTCAATATTTAATAAAGTCTTGCTAATATAAATCTGATTCAGATTACTAATATATAGACTTCAGAGCTCAAAAGAAGTGACTGAATTCAGCTTTCATGTGCTGCCTACATACATAAGAGCTGTCCATCCTCATATTCTGAGGTGGACGCTAACTGGACACAATGCCCGGTAATTGAGTTGAGTGTACACACAAATGCGCTATTGCGTATTGGAGAGCTGGTAACAGAACTGGAAAGCCAAAGCAATGGGCATTTCTTGGCGGTGTCTTGGAGGTTCCTTGGAAGAAGCACAAAAAAAGCTGCATGGGAGTGTAAATAAGAATTTACTCACCGGTAATTCTATTTCTCGTAGTCCGTAGTGGATGCTGGGGACTCCGCAAGGACCATGGGGAATAGCGGGCTCCGCAGGAGACTGGGCACTCTAAAGAAAGATTTAATACTATCTGGTGTGCACTGGCTCCTCCCTCTATGCCCCTCCTCCAGACCTCAGTTAAGGAAACTGTGCCCGGAAGAGCTGACATTACAAGGAAAGGATTTTGGAATCCAGGGTAAGACTCATACCAGCCACACCAATCACACCGTATAACTTGTGATAAACTTACCCAGTTAACAGTATGAACAAACAACAGTGCATCAACCAATGGATGCCCACATAACATAACCCTTTATCAAGCAATAACTATATACACGTATTGCAGAAAGTCCGCACTAGGGACGGGCGCCCAGCATCCACCACGGACTACGAGAAATAGAATTACCGGTGAGTAAATTCTTATTTTCTCTAACGTCCTAGTGGATGCTGGGGACTCCGTAAGGACCATGCGGATTATACCAAAGCTCCCAAAAGGGCGGGAGAGTGCGGATGACTCTGCAGCACCGAATGGGCAAACACCAGGTCCTCCTCAGCCAGGGTATCAAACTTGTAGAACTTTGCAAATGTGTTTGAACCCGACCAAGTAGCAGCTCGGCAAAGCTGTAATGCCGAGACCCCTCGGGCAGCCGCCCAAGAAGAGCCCACCTTCCTTGTGGAATGGGCTTTTACTGATTTTGGATGCGGCAATCCAGCCGCAGAATGAGCCTGCTGAATCGTGTTACAGATCCAGCGAGCAATGGTTTGCTTTGAAGCAGGAGCACCCAGCTTGTTGGATGCATACAGAATAAACAGCGAGTCAGTCTTCCTGACTCCAGCCGTTCTAGCAACATAGATCTTCAAAGCCCTGACTACATCAAGCAACTTGGAATCCTCCAAGTCACGAGTAGCCGAAGGCACCACAATAGGTTGGTTCAGATGAAAAGCTGACACCACCTTTGGCAGAAACTGCGGACGAGTTCGCAATTCTGCCCTGTCCATATGGAAAACCAGATAGGGGCTTTTACATGACAAAGCCGCCAATTCTGACACACGTCTAGCCGAGGCTAGGGCCAACAGCATGACCACTTTCCACGTGAGATACTTTAATTCCACCGTCTTAAGTGGCTCAAACCAGTGGGATTTCAGGAAACTCAACACCACGTTAAGATCCCAAGGTGCCACTGGTGGCACAAAAGGAGGCTGAATATGCAGCACTCCCTTAACAAACGTCTGAACCTCAGGCAGTGAAGCCAGTTCTTTTTGAAAGAAAATGGATAGGGCCGAAATCTGGACTTTTATGGACCCTAATTTCAGGCCCAAAGTCACCCCCGACTGTAGGAAGTGCAGGAATCGACCCAGTTGGAATTCCTCTGTAGGGGCCTTCCTGGCCTCACACCAAGCAACATATTTTCGCCATATACGGTGATAATGTTTTGCTGTCACGTCCTTCCTAGCCTTTATCAGGGTAGGAATAACTGCTTCCGGAATGCCCTTTTCTGCTAGGATCCGGTGTTCAACCGCCATGCCGTCAAACGCAGCCGCGGTAAGTCTTGGAACAGACAGGGCCCCTGTTGTAACAGGTCCTGTCTGAGAGGCAGAGGCAACGGGTCCTCTGTGATCATTTCTTGCAATTCCGGGTACCAAGCTCTTCTTGGCCAATCCGGAACAATGAGTATTGTTCTCACTCCTCTTCTTCTTACAATTCTCAGCACCTTTGGTATGAGAGGAAGAGGAGGGAACACATAGACCGACTGGAACACCCACGGTGTTACTAGTGCGTCCACAGCTATCGCCTGAGGGTCCCTTTACCTGGCGCAATATCTTTTTAGCTTTTTGTTGAGACGGGACGCCATCATGTCCACCTGTGGCAGTTCCCATCGATTTGCAATCTGCGTGAAGACTTTCTGATGAAGTCCCCACTCTCCCGGGTGGAGGTCGTGTCTGCTGAGGAAGTCTGCTTCCCAGTTGTCCACTCCCGGAATGAACACTGCTGACAGTGCTAGTACGTGATTCTCCGCCCACCGAAGAATTCTGGTGGCTTCTGCCATTGCCACCCTGCTGCTTGTGCCGCCCTGGCGGTTCACATGGGCCACTGCCGTGATGTTGTCTGACTGAATCAGCACTGGTTGGTTTCGAAGCAGAGGCTCCGCTTGACTCAGGGCGTTGTATATGGCCCTTAGCTCCAGGATATTGATGTGCAGACAAGTCTCCTGACTTGACCACAACCCTTGGAAGTTTCTTCCTTGAGTGACTGCCCCCCACCCTCGGAGGCTTGCATCCGTGGTCACCAGGACCCAGTCCTGTATGCCGAATCTGCGGCCCTCGAGGAGGTGAGCACCTTGTAGCCACCACAGAAGAGACACCCTGGCCCTGGGGGACAGGGTGATCATCCGATGCATCTGAAGATGCGATCCGGACCACTTGTCCAGCAGGTCCCACTGAAAGATCCTCGCATGGAACCTGCCGAAGGGAATGGCTTTGTAAGACGCCACCATCTTTCCCAGGACTCGTGTGCAGTGATGCACTGACACCCGTTTTGGCTTTATGAGGTCTCTGACCAGAGTCACGAGCTCCTGAGCCTTCTCCTCCGGGAGAAACACCGTCTTCTGGTTTGTGTCCAGAATCATGCCCAGGAAGGGCAGACGCGTCGCAGGAATCAACTGCGACTTTGGAATGTTCAGAATCCAGCCGTGCTGACGCAACACTTCCTGAGAGTGTGCTACCCTGATCAGCAACTGCTCCCTGGACCTCGCCTTTATGAGGAGATCATCCAAGTATGGGATATTTGTAACCCCTTGCTTCCGAAGGAGCACCATCATCTCCGCCATCACTTTGGTAAACACTCTCGGTGCCGTGGACAGGCCGAACGGCAACGTATGGAATTGGTAATGACAGTCTCGTACCACAAACCTGAGGTACTCCTGATGAGGCGCATAAATGGGGACATGCAAGTAAGCATCCTTGATGTCCAGCGACACCATAAAATCCCCTTCCTCCAGGCTTGCAATGACCGCTCTGAGCGATTCCATTTTGAACTTGAATTTCTTCTGATAAAGCAGAATATTTATCGTATATAAAACCCTTTATGAGGTCTAAGAACACTGTACGCTATTTACGTATGGAGTACCGTAAGGGTACGCTCGTTGCGTAACGATCGCTTAGCCGTGGTCGAGACGCTCAAGCGTCACGTTCGCTCACGGCCAAGAGATCACAGGCAGGCACGCTATTGGCTGCCGACTAACGTAATGATTCGCTATAGCGTAGCGGACGCTCGGGACCACGAGGAGATCACCAGCGGCGCTGACGCTCACAATGTTAAACCTTAGAATCTAAACCATAAACAATGTAATATGCTGTAAAACCTTAGTGTAGAGATAGGGTGTAGATGCAACACAGTGTAACCTTATTAACTCAAAAGCTGTTTGAGCGTCACCGACGCTCTGAGAATACTTAACACTATAAGAAATACACAGATACCTGGGCTTAGGGTCCAACGCCTAATATATATATTATGAATGATATACTTGCAAAAGAATTAATACAAATACAAATCATACACTACAATATAACATAGACTACCTAACCAGATAACTACACAGGAAATATAATACAATTACTATTTAAGGGAAAATAAGAGAGAAAGAGGAGAAGAGAGAGAGAGAGAGAAATTGGCCCACAATAACAAGAAGATCAATATAGTTGCGGAGAAACACTTACGCACAAGGGGAAACGATCGCATGCGCCTCTGGACATCCAGCTCCCGATTTTCAGCAATGATAACCGTTGAAGAGTGAGAGCTGGATGTGATCGGCCTGTCTATTTATGCCCCACACACAATGCAATTCAATGGTCCCTACAATCTCATTGTTCATTGGACACAGGAATTCCTCCTCGCATTATAACAAAAGGTCATAGGTTGATTCATACAGGTGGGCCGTGACTATTTCCAACAGCTCAGGTGGGAGGGAAACTGGGTTTCCCGCCGCATGGATAAGTAAGTGCAAATACAGTAAATGTTCATAAACTTCTTATGTCCATAACTATTCGCACGAGCGATTAATCCGCTTCAAACCAACACCGGACTATTGCTAATTAAATACCCTTCCGATGGGTACTAAACACCACTGTATTACTCCTGTCTGACCCTTCGTATCAAACAAAGAGGGATTTCTCTGTTCACGAACATTCTATATTAACCAAACTTTCAGAATCTATCAAAGGGACCATGATCTACAAAATACATTATATAGTGAAAATATGTAACGATTGAGTCGCACGCTACGATCACATAAACTCTACCGTAAATACGCATACCGTGCGCCTGCGGGTGCCCGCGACTGTGAGTATGCGCACGTACGGGAGAGCGTACGCATGCGCAGCACGGACCTGTGTGAGGTGCAAATATGGTAGTGTGCATAGAGATATTTTTCTGACTTTGACAGTCCACCCTTTGGCAGTCAACAATAACTGCCACCTTCTAAAACATTTCAAAAAGAGAAAAATATATGTCAGGGGTTAATACATTTACATGGTTGGGTAGGGGAGGAGAGGAGAAGGTAGGAAAAGGGTATGACCTAGTGAGATAGCAGAAGCATGTGTGTATGAATCCGTGCTTGGGGGTCATGTATCATCGTGCCGTACGTGTTTTAAATCAAGCTTCGAGATATTGCGAAGTATACATTTGAATTCCTTCTTATCCCATGGTACGGGTCTGTGGATGGGCTGTCAAACTTTACCGAGCTCTTTTCGGCTTTGGTTGTAACAAAATGGGGGAGCACATTTTAGTTGATGATACATGAATGGGGGAGATATGTGATTGCTGATATCTGTGCCTGTATTCCCTATCGACTATGTGTGTCATTACCTGAGGGTTGTAGAAATGAAGAAAAGACATAATTACGGTAAATGCGGTGGTATTCTATGTCAGGTAAATGTGCATTCGTCGATTGAGGTCTTGTTTGGTGTCTGTTGAATGCAGTCTTCTTTGTGCTTTTGCCCATAAGGTGCGAGCAAAAGCTGTCAATGTCCATAGATTTACAAAAGTGTTGGGCTAGCGTAATTTTAAAATTTCTAGGGAAACTGGGGATCCATGGCATAGTTCATCAAAAATCTGTGTATCAGGTTGTCAAAACTTCTTCTTTAATCCATCTGTTGTCTGTATATCGGCTCATCAAATTCCTCATCCAAGTGGGTCTTTTTACCTTGGAGAAAACGGAAAAACAGGTGAAAGAAACGGACCGTAGAAATCGCATTTTCATCACATCATTGTTTCTACCCTTGGGTCATAAATCAAGTCCATTGGAATTACAGTTTCCTCACTCCTTAAACTCATTACCCTAGTACGACGATTGCACCTCATTAAAGCCTGACCGCATCTAAATATCAAACCAATCGTTATGATAACACCTAAGATACATAGGAGAAACTTCCCAACATCCATTATGACTCCTTGAGCCCAGTCTCCTAAACCAGAGAACCAATTTCGCGGGTTCAACCATGACACCCAACCAGTCAGCTCATTACCTACAGCAGCAAGAGTGAGATTGTGTCTCCTGCGAAATTCCCACTTCAGTTGGAGAATATCGTCCATCTTTTGGTCTATGACCTCGACCGGGTCCTCGGTGCTATTCGTAATATATGTGCAACATTTCACGCCGTATTGTGTTGCCAGTGTGACACAGTATCCGCCTGTCACTGCTGTGAGGTAATTAAGAACCATTCTATGCTGTACCAGTTCTGTTTTATAAGCTTGAAGTTCCCTTCCAGTATACCTAAACGTGTCATCATACATTTCAGTGATATTATCTAACAAATTTGCAAGCGCAGATATGTATTTATAATTCAACACTCCTCTGGCGGTGCGAGTGATGTCTAACGCGATTAGAAACTGAATCCCGGTGGATTCATGGATCATGTCAGAGGCCGGATGCTCTGTTCTTTCTATCAGGTGCCGTTTAACTACGTGCTCGTAATGGGTGTGAGTATAAGGAGTTTGGGCAACACGGTGTATGTCTTTCATTTTGTCATGTGATACAGTCATTACTTCAGGCAGTACTTTTCCAATATAACACAATCCTTCAGAGTTTGGGACAAGCCACTTATACGCCTTTCTCCCGCATATGAAATATGCATCATCGGGGAGAACATATGGGACGGAGTAGGACATAACCATATTACACACCTTCCATGTGAAATCTCCTAACCCTAATTCTTCCATCTGCTTAGTACACGTATCAGGTTGTACGATATGTGCACAGTATCCTGGTGATACCTCTCCAACTCTCGTAATCCTATTTCCTAAGGTATACCTATACCGGAAAGATTTTCCTCTACTGGCTATGTGGCGTATAAGCTCTGTATCTGTAGGCATTCTATCTGCTCTATGCGAAAAGGTCATGGTTTGATTACTCCATGACACTTCCCAATTTCCCGGCTTTCGGGGATTGGAGATGTTAAAACATAATAGGGACCTATCCACATGGTATTGGTGGAGCTTCAAACTAGGAGGGCTGGAGATATTAAACCTCCTGTCCACCGGTCTCCCACCACTTAACTCAAGTACCTCCCCTAACGTTAAAGGAAATGGTACTAGCCCTGATTTGCTATGACCTTGAAGTACTTGAGAGCATACCCAACAATCTGTTTTATTTAACACACTACCCACTAAGGAGTGATAGTCACTCAATGGATGCCGGTCCATATGGATATTAAAACTGGACTGGCATTTCTTTATGCACCCATCCTCAATGACATTGTTACAGAGCCGACAGATACAGTTTTCTTCAGCTAACAATCCTTCACAATTCCTTCTATGGTCAATGCTATCGGATCGTTTTCTGATACTCGCCTTTGCTTGTTGGTTAAGTTGTTCTTGGAAAACTACGCCTCCATCTCTGTCATCAGAACCCATTCCAGAACCTCTCTCGACCTCCATGGTACTCTCGCCGGAACAGACTGCTCTGGTCAACATCATGGTCAACAGGAAAATCCGGATCACAGTCTCTTGGGGCAAGTCCATCTTGTAGGAGGAAACGGAGAAGAATGAGAAGGGGGAAAAAAAATAATTTGAGGGAGAGGGGATGGGAAGTTGGAGAAAAACAATAAAAGGGAACAGGGGATCGATAACTGCTTTTGGTCTTGTGATTTTCAATGCTCAGGTGCCGCCTCAATCCTCCTGGAACAGACACTCCAGTGATACAACCTCTACCGTCTGTTCCTTATCACGGGGCTTCTCTGGATCAGCAACCTTTTTACAGTGGGACGAATGAACCCAAGTCTCTCTCTCAGCAACCTTCAATGCTGTAGTGCTAGTCAATAAGACCTGGTATGGTCCTTCCCATCTGTCAATAAGGCAACCTGAGCGTAGAAAATTCTGTATCATTACATAATCCCCAGGTTCAATGTCATGACAATTACTATCTGGTAAATCAGGAATCACTAACTTCAGATTATCATTTTGATTCCTTAACTGTTTACTCATGTTAATCAAGTATTTTACAGTCACTTCATTGTTACACTTCAAATCATCCTGAGGGTTAATCATAACATGCGGTTGTCGACCAAACAAGATTTCAAAGGGAGACAGATTAAGAGGGGACCTGGGAGTGGTTCTGATGCTGTACAGTACAATGGGTAAAGCTTCTGGCCATGTCAATCCTGTCTCTGCCATCACTTTACTCAGTTTATTTTTAATAGTGCTGTTCACTCTTTCCACTTTCGCACTCGCCTGTGGACGGTATGGAGTGTGCAGCTTGCTATCAATTCCCATCAATTTACACATTCCTTGAAAGACAGCGCCTGTAAAATGGGTACCCCTATCACTTTCGATAATTCTAGGGATACTGTATCTACATACAAATTCCTGCACAATTTTCTTAGCAGTAAACATAGCGGTATTTGTGGCCGCTGGAAATGCTTCGACCCAATTTGAAAAAACATCTATACAAACAAGTACATATTTCAAATTTCGACAAGGGGGTAATTGAATAAAGTCAATCTGTATTACCTGGAAAGGGCCGCCGGCAGGTGGGATATGAGATGGTTCTGTAGGTATTGCCTTTCCGATGTTCTTTCTCAGACAGGTAAGGCATGACATTGCTCTTTTACTCGCATGGGATGAAAATCCTGGGGCACACCAATATGCTCTTACCAACTTGCACATCCCTTCCTTGCCCAGATGAGTCAGCCCGTGAGCTGCCTCAGCTAAACATGGAAGGTATGCTCTGGGGGCCACTGGTTTACCGTGTCCATCTGTCCAGAGTCCTGAGGACTCCTGGCCATATCCTTTTGCCTTCCAGACTGCCTTTTCCTGTGTGGAACACAAATTTTGCATCTCACACAACTTCTGTGTGTTGATGGTATTAAATACCATCAGTTGTGTGGTGTCTGTCTGTCTGGGGGTAGCAGCTGCTAATTTAGCAGCTTCGTCTGCTCTGCTGTTACCAAGTGATACTGGGTCTTGGCTATATGTGTGTGCTTTACATTTGATAACAGCCACTCTGTCGGGTTCCTGTATCGCTGTTAGAAGCCTTTTTATGTGAGCTGCATGCGCTACCGGTGTACCAGCTGCCGTCATGAAATTTCTGAGGCGCCATAGGGCTCCGAAATCATGGACTACCCCGAATGCGTATCTAGAATCGGTGTAGATATTGGCTGATTTGCCCTTAGCCAATTCACATGCTCTGGTTAGGGCGACCAGTTCAGCAACCTGGGCTGAGTGAGGTGGGCCTAGCGGTTCCGCTTCTATGGTGCCTTGGTCATCTACGACTGCGTATCCAGTACACAAGTCTCCCGAGTCTGACTGTCTATGACAACTACCGTCCGTGTAGAACGTAAGTTCTACATCTTCCAGTGGGTTGTCACTGATGTCAGGCCTTGTGGTAAAATTTTGGGTCAAATATTCCATACAATCATGTGTGTCTTCCTTTGTATTAAATCCTCCTTCCCCACCACTCTCATCTTCCACCCTTTGTGCCTGTCCAGGCACACCCGGGAGATATGTTGCAGGATTTAATGCACTGCATCTCCTTATGGTGATGTTTACGGGGGCCATTAGTGCCAATTCCCATCTTGTAAACCGCGCTGATGAGACATGTCTGGTTTGGGCAGAATTTAACAAGGCTGACACTGCATGTGGTGTATGAATTGTGAGGTTGTGACCTAGCACGACGTCTTCGCTTTTCGTTACTAGCAATGCTATCGCAGCAACGCTTCGCAAGCATGTGGGGAGGGATTGCGCTACCGTATCTAGCTGAGCGCTGTAATATGCTACTGGCCTGCTGGCATCACCGTGCTTTTGGGTTAGTACGCCTGCCGCGCAACCAGCACTTTCTGTTCCGTATAGTTCAAAGGGTTTCCCATAGTCTGTCATACCTAATGCTGGTGCCTGCGTTAGGCACTGTTTAAGTCTCTCAAATGCTGTCTCAGACTCGTCTGTATGCGAAATCCGATCAGGTTTGTTTGAGGAGACCATCTCCTGCAAGGGTAACGCTAGAATGGAAAACCCTGGGATCCAGTTACGGCAATACCCACACATTCCTAAAAATGTTCTGATCTGTTGCTGGGTTTGTGGCAGAGTCATGTCTCTAATTGCTTGAATTCTATCAGCGGTCAGGTGTCTCAGTCCTTGTGTTAGACAGTGTCCCAAATATTTTACCTTAGTTTGGCATAATTGCAACTTGTCTTTGGAAACCTTGTGTCCTGTGTCTGAAAGATGAAACAGGAGCTGTTTCGTATCCTTCAGGGATGCTTCCAATGAATCAGAACACAGTAGTAGATCATCCACGTACTGTATTAATACTGATCCGCTCACTGGTTGGAAAGACTGTAAACAATCATGCAAAGCCTGGGAAAATATACTTGGGCTATCTATGAATCCTTGTGGTAATCGAGTCCATGTGTATTGGACTCCTCTGTATGTAAATGCAAACAAATATTGACTGTCAGGGTGCAGAGGTACCGAAAAGAAAGCGGAGCAGAGGTCAATAACAGTGAAAAATTTCGCAGTGGGAGGGATTTGCATTAGGATGACAGCTGGATTTGGCACTACGGGGAACTGACTCTCAACTATTTTGTTAATCCCCCTTAGATCCTGCACTAGCCGGTAACCCCTCCCCCCACTCTTTTTAACAGGGAAGATGGGACTATTGGCAGTGCTGGACGTTCTTACCAGAATGCCCTGTTGTAGCAAGCGCTCTATTACGGGATACACTCCTAACTCCACCTCTGGCTTCAGAGGGTACTGTGGGATTTTTGGAGCTATCCTACCATCTTTTACTTGTACAACTACCGGAGCTACGTTTGCCATTAATCCAGTGTCCTGTCCATCTTTAGTCCAAAGTGACTCTGGTATCTGAGATGTCATTTCTTCTACTTGGGAGGGAGTCCTATTTGTCATAATGGTATGTGACATTAATTTTGATGGGGAGTCTAACATGTCTCGTACTTCCTGAGCGTGATTCTCAGGTATGTCCAAGAATACACCTTCAGGAGTACAATAAATGACGCACCCCATTTTACACAGTAAGTCTCTTCCCAGGAGATTAGTCGGTGCCGATGCAGCCAGCAAAAAGGAATGCTTGGTACGTAAAGGCCCTACTGTAATCTCGGCTGGTTTGCTAACAGGGTAGTGCTGGACTACTCCCGTTACCCCTATGGCTGGAATTGTCTTACCAGTGGTTCTCATGCCCACTGTCGAATTTATCACTGATTTGGCCGCCCCTGTGTCTACAAGAAAGTTTAATGATTTACCAGCTACATTGATTGCAATTTCTGGTTCACTTCCAAGACTTGCAATCAATTTTACTGGCTGCAGATTACAGGTATGGCCACACCCCTATTGGGTATGGTGACCTCCCTGAATCCCGCTGGCAGCAACTACTTGTGCTGGAGTTAATTGGGAGCTACCAGAGGCTTGCCAGTCTCTGTTCGGGGGATATCTTTTTGTTTCCCCTGCATGTGGCTCATAACTCCGTTTCTGCGGACCCTGATCCCAATGTCGTATATCGTGTCGTTGTCTAGGGGGTTGATAAGATTTTTGTATATTTCTCGATCTACAGTCTCGTGCAAAGTGTCCCTGTTTGTGACAAGAATAACATGTTACCACATTTGACTTACCCACAGGGTTTGGTGATATTAACACAGGCTGTTTTGTGGTCAAGGCCTGTATACTTACTGCCATTAACTTATCACCTTGTTGTTCCCTGTGTCTGGTGATATTCCGGTCGTGATCAATAGCAGCCTCTCTCAAAGTAGCCACAGACAGACCTCGCCAACATGGTTGTGTGGTCTGTACCCTAGTCTTTAATGATTCTTTTAAACCATCCATCAGTACCGATACTGCTACTTCTCGATGGTTTATGTTTGTTTTAATGTCCTCTATGCCTGTGTATTTTGCCATTTCTAATAATGCCCTGTGAAAATATTCTGCAGCAGTTTCTGACTCTTTCTGTCTAATGGAGAAAATCTTGTTCCATTTAACTACCGCTGGGAAATACTCTTTTAACTGTAAGCTTATTCTTTTTACATTGTCTTTGTTGTACACATCTGTAAGAGGTACATCCTGATCTAATCCACAGTCAGCTAAAAATTGTTGCGTCAACATTGGAGGGTAAACATGCTCTCAGCAATATCTGCCAGTCTTTGTTGTTGGGCTCTACCGTGTTACCTAGGTCTCGGATGTATTTTTGGCTGGCAACTAAGTCTTTTCTAGAGTCAGGGAATTCAGACAATATGGTCCTTAATTCCATTCGGGAAAATGGGCTATACATGGCAATGTTCCTAACAGGAGTGACTCCTGAAGTGTCTGTTTTCCCATTTGGAACTACTATTACCTTAACAGGATTAACTCTAACAACCTCATTCTGTGTAGATTCTACAGGCTGTGGTGAAATAGTTTCAGCATAGTGTATGGTGCCGTACTTACCCGTTGATACGACCTCACCTATCCCTCCGCTAGGGGCCTTTGTTATTAATCTCGGGGGTGGAGCTGTGCCTACTGTGGTCTCTGCTATGGTGGCTGCTAGAGAGAGCGCTGAAATTGTTGCCGATTCGTCCTCTTGATCACACTCCTGAGGAAAGTTCAAAACAGGGTACAACTTGCACGGGTTAATACTTGCATTGGTTAATTGGTTAACATTATCTTTAACATTTACACAGTTGCTAAGTGTTTGTTTGTTACACCTTAGTGCGTCATTCTCCGCAACCAATTTCTCTCCTGATATGTATGGTGGCGGTGGGGCCGTGGCTATCAGTTTTCTGATCGAGCCAGATCCCGCCGCCTGAGCCAATCCTCTCTGTATGTCACCCTCCTGTTGCCACAACTGCAAATAATCATAATGCTTGATTCGTCTCTTTGCTGATTTAATGAGACATATCCTTCTCCTTAAATTCGTTAACACTTCTGTGCTGAAGCTACCTACTCTTGGGAATTTCTCCCCGTCATGTACTGTCATTCTCTCCCATTCATCACATAAAGCTTCTGTGTGACTTCCGTATTTTTCACACATTACGTACCTTGCCGACCCAACTGGACGGTTTATGGAATCAACCCGAACCGAGGTTGATCGCCCCCTTCCTGAACAACTGGCCCCCATAATTTGCAGGTGTTACGGACCCTTACAAAAAACCAAGATATTCACGATAGGTTGACGGTAAGGTTTACCGAGCACCTTACTCACTCTGCCCACGCCGACCAATACGACCTGATCACACCGATATGGTGCTGGCGTACTCGACCCAGGGCACCTATTTAACCTTTGTTTACTGGAACATGCGAGGGATATCCGCAGAACACTTACTCTTTCCAGTAAAGGTGAGGTTGTTGGACAATTCCTGAGTGACCAGCGAACTTCCCTTTGTAAAAATAAAAAATTACACAAATCACGTCAGAATGTACAAATAGCGTTTATGACCTTCGTACACAAATAGTACCGGTCAGGTTTACTAATGCACACAATTACGTGCGGTACAATCGTTCAGCACATAAGCAACTAATCTTATGTACAGAGCGACCAGTGGAATCGAAAATTGCGGCTGCGAATTCCTTCAGCAAGAGCTTGTATGGCCTATATGGGTGTTGCACCAACCCTTTTAGGTGTTGTGCCTGTGGACTGTATAGCGGACTTCCTTGTCTGCTGTACCTGAACCTGCTGGTCTGCTATGACCTCCTGGTCTGTTACAGTATGACCTCCTGGTCTGCTATACTCTAATGCTCAAATTTTATGTTTAACCAAGGATGCCTCCCTAGCCACCGTGCGTGTCACTTACACGTATGTACCTCACGAGAACTCGATGATTTCTTTTGGTTCAACCTCAAAATTGTATGTAAAAACACTCACTCACCACATGTACACTTTTGTTTCTATTTCTATTTCTGCGCAGAAATTTCTCTTTAGACCAGATGTGTTACAAATTAGGAGAAGGATCTATTAATTTAAATTTTGAATGTTAAAATAAATTTTCGCTATTTATCGCCTGTTGCGTTATTTATCGCGTGTTGTTTGAGTTACGTGGGCGTACCCAGACGCTCCGTTGCGTAATTTACGCTGCGTGTGTCGGCCTTTGCGTACGCGAGTCTCTCCTTTTGTTAGAGACACGTGTACACCAGTCTTTGTCTACCGTAACACAACTAACACGTTTTATCAATGTAGATGATCCTCGATCATCTACCAAGCACCACACCAATCTCTCCTTATACCTTTAGGTAGAGTTGCGTGTATTTCTATACCTTAACTGTATTACCTTTACTTTTACACTTTAACTATGAAATAGCGACAACTCTCTCTGAGTACGTTTATCAATTATACAATGGCAAACAGGAGAGTGATATATGAAAATACACGAATGAAAAGAAATGCAGATATGCGTGCGTGTGTACGCAAGACAGAAATAAACAGTTTTAAAAGGACACTCGTTTTGTTCTTACCTCCGGTCCCGGATTCCTTCAGCACCCTTTACTAAGCGAAGCAGACGCTTATCCAAACAGCACTACGAGGAATATGATCTCCCGCCCTTTGCTGCTGGATAATGTCTGCTGAAATTACCTATTGCAGATATGTGAAGGACGGGCGAGCCGCCAATTGATAAAGCAGAATATTTATCGTATATAAAACCCTTTATGAGGTCTAAGAACACTGTACGCTATTTACGTATGGAGTACCGTAAGGGTGCGCTCGTTGCGTAACGATCGCTTAGCCGTGGTCGAGACGCTCAAGCGTCACGTTCGCTCACGGCCAAGAGATCACAGGCAGGCACGCTATTGGCTGCCGACTAACGTAATGATTCGCTATAGCGTAGCGGACGCTCGGGACCACGAGGAGATCACCAGCGGCGCTGACGCTCACAATGTTAAACCTTAGAATCTAAACCATAAACAATGTAATATGCTGTAAAACCTTAGTATAGAGATAGGGTGTAGATGCAACACAGTGTAACCTTATTAACTCAAAAGCTGTTTGAGCGTCACCGACGCTCTGAGAATACTTAACACTATAAGAAATACACAGATACCTGGGCTTAGGGTCCAACGCCTAATATATATATTATGAATGATATACTTGCAAAAGAATTAATACAAATTAATACACATACACTACAATATAACATAGACTACCTAACCAGATAACTACACAGGAAATATAATACAATTACTATTTAAGGGAAAATAAAAGAGAAAGAGGAGAAGAGAGAGAGAGAGAGAAATTGGCCCACAATAACAAGAAGATCAATATAGTTGCGGAGAAACACTTACGCACAAGGGGAAACGATCGCATGCGCCTCTGGACATCCAGCTCCCGATTTTCAGCAATGATAACCGTTGAAGAGTGAGAGCTGGATGTGATCGGCCTGTCTATTTATGCCCCACACACAATGCAATTCAATGGTCCCTACAATCTCATTGTTCATTGGACACAGGAATTCCTCCTCGCATTATAACAAAAGGTCATAGGTTGATTCATACAGGTGGGCCGTGACTATTTCCAACAGCTCAGGTGGGAGGGAAACTGGGTTTCCCGCCGCATGGATAAGTAAGTGCAAATACAGTAAATGTTCATAAACTTCTTATGTCCATAACTATTCGCACGAGCGATTAATCCGCTTCAAACCAACACCGGACTATTGCTAATTAAATACTCTTCCGATGGGTACTAAACACCACTGTATTACTCCTGTCTGACCCTTCGTATCAAACAAAGAGGGATTTCTCTGTTCACGAACATTCTATATTAACCAAACTTTCAGAATCTATCAAAGGGACCATGATCTACAAAATACATTATATAGTGAAAATATGTAACGATTGAGTCGCACGCTACGATCACATAAACTCTACCGTAAATACGCATACCGTGCGCCTGCGGGTGCCCGCGACTGTGAGTATGCGCACGTACGGGAGAGCGTACGCATGCGCAGCACGGACCTGTGTGAGGTGCAAATATGGTAGTGTGCATAGAGATATTTTTCTGACTTTGACACTTCAGATAAAAGTTCAGGGATTTCAAATTTAAAATGGGTCTGACCGAACCGTCCGGTTTCGGTACCACAAACATAGTAGAATAGTAGCCCCTTCCCCGTTGAAGGGGGGGGACCTCTACCACCACTTTCTGGAGAAAAAGTTTGTGAATTGCCTCCACCACTATCTCCCTTTCCATGGGGGAAGCTGGTAAGGCCGATTTCAGGAAACGGTGAGGGGGCATCACCTCGAATTCCAGCTTGTATCCCTGAGACACAACTTGTATAGCCCAAGGATCCACTTGTGATCGAACCCACTGGTGGCTGAAATGTCGGAGACGCGCCCCCACCGCTCCTGGCTCCGCCTGTGGAGCCCCAGCGTCATGCGGTGGACTTAGTGGAAGCGGGGGAAGACTTTTGTTCCTGGGAACTATCTGCGTGGTGCAGCTTTTTTCCTCTACCCCTGCCTCTGGCAAGAAAGGACGCACCTCTGACCTTCTTGCTCCTCTGAGAACGAAAGGACTGCATTTGGTAATACGGTGCTTTCTTAGGTTGTGGAGGGACATAAGGCAAGAAATTTGACTTCCCAGCCGTAGCTGTGGAAACGAGGTCCGAGAGACCGTCCCCAAACAATTCCTCACCCTTATAAGGTAAAACCTCCATGTGTTTTTTAGAGTCGGTATCCCCTGTCCATTGCCGAGTCCACAGGACCCTTCTGGCAGAAATGGACATAGCGTTAACTCTAGAGCCCAGCAGGCAAATGTCCCTCTGGGCATCCCGCATATATAGGACCGCGTCCTTGATATGTGCCAGGGTCAGTAGAACAGTGTCCCTGTCCAGGGTATCTAACTCCTCAGACAGAGAATCCGTCCATGCAGCAACTGCACTACACATCGAGGCCGAAGCAATTGCTGGCCTCAGCAGTGTGCCAGAATGTGTATAAACTGACTTCAGGATAGCTTCCTGCTTTCTATCAGCAGGATCCTTTAGGGCGGCCGTATCCGGAGACGGCAGGGCCACCTTTTTAGACAAGCGTGTCAATGCCTTGTCTACCCTAGGGGAGGATTCCCAGTGTAACCTGTCCGTTGGCGGGAAAGGATACGCCATGAGTAATCTCTTGGAAACTATCACCTTCCTGTCAGGGGAATCCCATGCTTTTTCACATAATTCATTAATTCATGGGAAGGGGGAAAAGTCACTTCATGCTTTTTCTCCCCATACATACAAATCCTTTTGTCAGGGACAGGATTTTCCTCAGAAATGTGTAATACATCCTTCATAGCTACAATCATGTAGTGGATGGCTTTAGTCATTTTAGGCTGCAACTTTGCCTCATCGTCATCGACACTGGAGTCAGACTCCGTGTCGACATCTGTGTCAACTATCTGGGATAGTGCGCTTTTGGGACCCTGAGGGCCTCTGCGCTGCAGGAGCAGGCATGGGTTGAGACCCTGCCTGTCCCCCGGTTACAGTTTTATCCAACTTGTTATGCAAGGAGTTTACATTATCTTTTAACACCTTCCACATATCCATCCAATCAGGTGTCGGCACCGTCGGCGGTGACACCACACTCAGTTGCACTTGTTCTGCCTCCACGTATCCTTCCTCATCAAACATGTCGACACAGGCGTACCGACACACAGCACACACACAGGGAATGCTCTGACTGAGGACAGGACCCCACAAAAGGCTTTTGGGGAGACAGAGAGAGAGTATGCGAGCACACACCCCAGCGCTATATAACCCAGGGATTACACAGTACCTTAGTGTTTACCCTGTAGCTGCTGTTAATATATGTATATATACTGCGCCTAAATTTATGTGCCCCCCCTCTCTTTTTTACCCTCTGATGCACCTGAATACTGCAGGGGAGAGCCTGGGGAGCGTCCTTCCAGCAGAGCTGTGAAGAGAAAATGGCGCTGGTGTGCAGAGGAAGAAGGCCCCGCCCCCTCAGCGGCGGGCTTCTGTCCCGCTTAAATGTATAAAAAATGGCGGGGGCTCTGGCATATATACAGTCCCAGACTGTATATATGTCTATTTTTGCCAAAAAAGGTATTTAATTGCTGCCCAGGGCGCCCCCCCTGCGCCCTGCACCCTACAGTGACCGGAGTGTGCGGTGTGCTGTGGGAGCAATGGCGCACAGCTGCAGTGCTGTGCGCTACCTTAAGTGAAGACAGGAGTCTTCAGCCGCTGATTTCGATGTCTTCATGCTTCTGCTGCTTCTGTTCTTCTGGCTCTGCGAGGGGGACGGCGGCGCGGCTTCGGGAACAGACGATCAAGGTTAGGTACCTGTGTTCGATCCCTATGGAGCTAATGGTGTCCAGTAGCCTAAGAAGCGCTACCTAGCTGCCGTGAGTAGGTTTGCTTCTCTCCCCTCAGTCCCTCGTAGCAGAGAGTCTGTTGCCAGCAGAAGCTCTCTGAAAACAAAAAACCTAACAAAATACTTTCTTATCTAGCAAGCTCAGGAGAGCCCACTAGGAGCACCCAGCTCGGCCGGGCACAGATTCTAACTGAGGTCTGGAGGAGGGGCATAGAGGGAGGAGCCAGAGCCGGCCATAGGCATAGGCAAACTAGGCAATTGCCTAGGGCATTTGATATGCCTAGGGGCATCAGCAGCTTCTGCTGATTAAAATGATATGCGGCATGCCTATATTCTGTGTGTAGCATTTCTTATGCAGATACAGCCACAGTCGCACACAGTATATAGGCATGCCGCATATCATTTTAATCAGCAGAAGCTGCTTGTGCATCCTAGCAACATAGCAATGCAAATAAGCTGCATTTTTATAAAAAAGGTATGCCCGACGTTAGCATTAAGGCAAGATTTATGAGGACACATCTGTATCCAAGCAGAGGCAGAGGTCACAGTGTTAGTGGCAGTGTGATTGCTGTGTGCATGTGAGTGGGTTGGTTGTGCAGGAGTGCTTGGAATATGTGTAAGGAGCATTGTGTGTGTCATGTAAAAATGCATTAATAATGTGCAACATATGTGTAAGGGGCACTATGTGTGTCATTATGTGTATAAGGGCATTAATAATGTGCGGCATATGTGTAACCGGGTACTACTATATGTGTGTCATTATGTGTATAGGGGCACTAATAATGTGCAGCAAATGTGTAGGGGGCACTATGTGTGTCATTATGTGTATAAGGGCATTAATAATGTGCGGCATATGTGTAACAGGGTACTACTATATGTGTGTCATTATGTGTATAGGGGCACTAATAATGTGCAGCAAATGTGTAGGGGGCACTATGTGTGTCATTTTGTGTATAAGGGCATTAATAATGTGCGGCATATGTGTAAGGGACATTATGTGTAAAAGGGCATTAATAAAGGTTGTCATAATGTGTAAGGTGGCGCATTATGTTTATAAGGACATTAATAATGTGTCTCATATGTGTAAGGGGCATTACTGTGTGGAATTATGTGTATAAATGCATTACTAATGTGTGGCATTATGTGTTAAGGTGCCTTACTATGTGGCGTGCGTATAGAAAGGGCACTACTGTGTCGTCTAATGTGAATAAAGAGCAATAGGGTGTGGTGTAATGTGAATAAGGAGCAATTCAGTGTGATGTAATGTGAATAAGGGGCTCTACTGTGAGGTGTAACGTTTAAGGTAAAGTGATACTACTGTGGGATGTAAAATGAATTATGGACACTATCGCATGATCAAATGTGAATAAAGTTGCAGTACTGTGTGGCGTAATTGGAATTGGGGTTACTATTGTGTGGCCATGCCCCTTGCCAGCAAAAACACACCCCTTTTTGGGCTGTGCGCAAAATGTGCAAACTGTTCCTATTTAAAATATAGGGGGTACAAACACCAAAATAAGGACTGCTATGGGTGAGGGGTGATGGTGCTGGGAAAGAGGTGCAAGGTCAGAGGCGGAACCAGCGGTGGTGCTAGGGGGCACCAGCCAAAATCTTGCCTAGGGCATCATATTGGTTAGGGCCGGCTCTGGGAGGAGCCAGTGCACACCAGATAGTATTAAATCTTTCTTTAGAGTGCCCAGTCTCCTGCGGAGCCCGCTATTCCCCATGATCCTTACGGAGTCCCCAGCATCCACTAGGACGTTAGAGAAAAGGGAGTGTTGCAGGCGTGTCACTGCAAGCGGGCTCAGCCTCAGACGCATAGCCTCTTTCACAGAAACCATGTCATACAGCGACACTGCACAGGCAAGTGTCGATGGTGAATGCGCAGACTAGCATCACCAGCGGTGCTATTGCGTACAGGGGGTGCAGAAAATGGGCATCTCAGTATTTGCACTTTCCGGGGTACGCTAGTGAACAAGGCCGGGGAAGGCCAAAACTAGCATTTGCATATTATCGTACCTGCAAATCGAATTGGACTGAAGTACTAAGTGGTGTGCCACAAGGGTCTGTACTTGGACCACTAATGTTCAACATCTTTATAAATTATCTAGAACTCGGTCTGGAGAGCACAGTGTCAATTTTTGCAGATGACACCAAACTGTGTAAGGTTATAATATTGGAGGGAGATGCTGAGTCGCTTAGGAACGAATTATTTAAACTGGAAACATGGGCAGCAAAATGGAGAATGATATATAGATAAATGCAAGGTAATGCACTTTGGTAGCAAGAACAGAAACACTACCTACATACTAAATGGGGAAAAACTAGGAGATTCTGTACTGGAAAAATATTTAGGTGTTCACATTGATAACAAACTTACCAGTAGTACCCAAAGTAGTAATGCAGCAAAAAAGGCAAACAAGGTATTAGCATGCATAAAGCGGGGAATTGACGCAAGGGATGAGAGTGTTATACTCTCATTATATAAAGCACTAGTGAGGCCACATCTCGAATATTGTGCTCAACTTTGGGCACCATACTACAAAAAGGAAATCCTGGAACTAGAAAAGGTTCAAATACGGGTGACCCAATTGATTAAGGGGATGGAGACGCTAGCATACGAGAAAAAGCTTGCTAGGCTAGGCATGATTACAGTGGAAAAGAGTCGATTAAGAGGGGACATGTTTAACATTTACAAATATATAAGGGGTCAATACACAGAGCTAGCGGGGGATTTGTATTTGGTAAGATCATCACAAAGGACACGTGGACACCCTCTTAGGTTGGAGGAGATGAGATTTCACACACTGAGACGGTAAGGTTTCTTCACAGTAAGGACAATACGAATTTGGAATTCCCTGCCTGACAGAGTAGTAATGGCAGACTCGGTCACTACTTTTAAGAATGGGCTAGATAAATTCTTAATGGATAAAGATATATAGGGTTATGGGGGGTAAATCGTGCACTATAGTAATACAATTAAATAATAAATAGGAGGAAGTGACATAACGGCTAAACATTCACCACAGTTAAAATCAGTCTTAAAAGTACTACAGTGTAGGAGATCACCAACAGGTTGAACTCGATGGACAAATTCTCTATTTTCAACCTCGGCAACTATGGGGGTAATTCAGAGTTGATCACAGCAGCAAATTTGTTAACAGTTGGGCAAAACCATGGCCCTCATTCCGAGTTGTTCGCTCGGTATTTTTCATCGCATCGCAGTGAAAATCCGCTTAGTACGCATGCGCAAAGTTCGCACTGCGACTGCGCCAAGTAACTTTACTATGAAGAAAGTATTTTTACTCACGGCTTTTTCTTCGCTCTGGCGATCGTAATGTGATTGACAGGAAATGGGTGTTACTGGGCGGAAACACGGCGTTTCAGGGGCGTGTGGCTGAAAACGCTACCGTTTCCGGAAAAAACGCAGGAGTGGCCGGGGAAACGGTGGGAGTGCCTGGGCGAACGCTGGGTGTGTTTGTGACGTCAACCAGGAACGACAAGCACTGAACTGATCGCACAGGCAGAGTAAGTCTGGAGCTACTCAGAAACTGCTAAGTAGTTAGTAATCGCAATATTGCGAATACATCGGTCGCAATTTTAAGAAGCTAAGATTCACTCCCAGTAGGCGGCGGCTTAGCGTGTGTAACTCTGCTAAATTCGCCTTGCGACCGATCAACTCGGAATGAGGGCCCATGTGCACTGCAGGGGGGGGCAGATATAACATGTGCAGAGAGAGTTAGATTTGGGTGGGGTGTGTTCAAACTGAAATCTAAATTGCAGTGTAAAAATAAAGCAGCCAGTATTTACCCTGCTCAGAAACAAAATAACCCACCCAATTCTAACTCTCTCTACAAATGTTATATCTGCCCCCCTGCAGTGCACATGTTTTTTTCCCAACTGCTAACAAATTTGCTGCTGCGATCAACTCTGAATTACCCCCAATGTTATTATGTTACTAATCCATCAAAGGGTACTAGTGCGAATGCAGCAGCATCCACCTCCGAGTCGGGCCAATTACGTGCTGCTGTCATCCAGCTTATTTCTATATGTAGTGGTGTCGCTAGAGTGATCGGTGTTCTGCAACAAAGTATAGCAATATGTATAAATTACTGTAAAGGAATTGACAATCAGTTATCAACCAATTAATTATTAACCAAATTAAGCATTGGACACTTTGCAAAGGGTTGCATAGGGTTGATTAGAGGTCCGATGCTCCACCCTATGTTGTTCATGTTTGTCCGATGATTTGTCATTGACGCCATGCAGCGGATTACAAACGACGGGTTCTACTATATCTTCTCAGATCCACTGTGATGGAAGACGCAGCATTACCCCGATTTGTGTCCACCTCTGAATCAGGCCCTATAGGAAATGTTGATGAAAATCGACATTGAGATTACAAAGAGCCTTGCTGAGACTTACAGAAAGAGAGAGAAACAAAGATTCTAAAGGGTTGAATTGAAATCCAATGAATAAAATAGAGGACATTGATTGGTTGGTAATTGTTTGCCACTTCCTTTCAGCAATTGTCAATTATTGCAACACATTGTTATAAAGCACCAATCACTCTAGTCTAGGGTCAGCGCTACATGTAGAAGTAAGCTAGATGAGAGTGCCACATGAAACCTAGAACATTTATAGATCTATTTCAGTAGAATAGGGCTAATGCAGTGTTATGAGCAAAGTAAAAAAAAAAGGGTAAAAAAATTAGCAAAGTTGCTCCTCTGGAAAAAAACTTGTTGCAATACATCTATTTTTTGTGCATGCAGAGAAAAAAAAGGGCTTTTCTGTGCAGCTTTGTTTTTACACTAAGATTTAGACTCGAGGCTAGGACACAACCCTTTCCCAAGTCTAATTCTGTCCTTATTTAAAAATTGTCCTGCCTGCAGGAAACCATGGTTTATCCAAGTATCCAAGGCACAAATTTGTTCCTCTGTTCACTTTGCTACTAATTCTGGTTACCCCCACTGGCGAATTTATAATGGGTGCAGTCTGTGCGGTCCAGGGGGGCCCACACCACACACCCTGCACCCAATATTTTTAATACTCACCCACTGGAGTCCCATGGCGCAGCAGCAGCAGCATTGCAGAAATCACTGTGAAAATGGCACTGCACCATTTTCCCGATGTTTCACACATGCGCAGTAGGAAAATTACTGGGAAAATGGCAGCTGTGCCTTTTTCCCCAGAGATCTACACATGCGCTTTAAGCTCTAGGACAGCGCTAGGGTCCCCTATGGACCCTAGTGTCCAGAGCTACAGCGCTGCTGGCTAGAGAGGAGGGGGCCCAGATGGGGCCTGCACACAGGTCTCCTCCTCTCTAGATGTGCCCCTGATAACCTATCATTTGTTTTTGTAAGTTGCAAACAGATAATGGACAAAGTAATATAACTAGTTTTATTCTGATGAGTACATACAGTAAGAACAGATTCCTTAGGTCTGTAAAGTGGTCTGTTTATAAATCACTACAGGACTACGGAGAGCTGCAGAAGTGTATCTTTACTCCCTGCAAGTCAGACTGAACAATGGGCCTAATTCAGATCTGGGCGAGGCAGCGAACGCAGGCTAAAGCCCTGTGCTGTGTGCGCACGCACAGAAGCCACACTGCGCGTGCGCACACGTGAGATGCGCACCTGAGCGATTCAGCTCTGAATTAGGCCAAATGTCTGCAGCAGCCCTTCCTGTACAGCAAAAGTGCCCTGTGTAGCAAAGACTTACTGGATGATAAGTGGATAATTATGATGCAATCAACACATTTAATTTATCTACAGTTTTCATGCGATTGTCTGTGGTGTAGTTACTAATTGGCAGCATTTAAAAAAACTTTCTTTAGTATATATACCCTATTCCCTTTTATGTTGATCTTCAGAGACCAAATAAAGCTATAAGGAATGTATGGGAAGAATGAAAGGTGTATCTTCAAGGAGTTAAGAACCCACGAGTGGGAATAGAGCCTGTGAGTCAGCATTCCGTCAGCCAGCATTTTGAGTGCTTGGGATTCCGGGGGTTAGCATGGTGACCGCCGGGATTCCCGAGCACCAGTCACATGACCGCATTCCTCTTCAAGTGGTTGTGAGCTGCAAGGGTCTTTAGCTGGGTACACACTGGTGCAGTGTCGAGCCAATATGTTGATTATGCCCTATTCAGACCGACATATCGTCCTCATCGCTCAGTGTGTACCAGCAATTTGTTGATGCCTGCGGTTGCTAGCAACATCGCTGCGTTGATGTGCTATGTAATGAAGGAAGGAGCACTATGTCGCTACGACATTCATTACCTCGTTCAGTGTGTACCCAGGTAACGATGAGCCGACACATCGCCTGGGTACACATCGCGTCATTCTGTACCCAGCTTTAAGCCAAATTCCCATGACCTGCTTCTCAATATCACCATTACAAGTTTAAAGAAATAAAAAATTGATCTTGCTATCACAGATGTAAATGGGAGCTCGCTTATCACTAGTTCCAGTATTGGTATTATCGTGTATAATAGTATTTCTTAGACAAGTGTTGCACGAAGAAACATATGTAGCAGCTTTGAGGCTACAAATCAGAGCGGTAACAATATGCGGCATATGGGTCTTATCTTCTAGCACATTAGTAAAATATTTTATTTATCAGTTTATAATTTATTTAATGTAAACTCTTAATACTACAAGCTTGCTCGTATGTTATAGAAAACCCAATGTTTACAACGGGTAAATCCCTCTGGATCTGTAATACAGCATCAGACTAGTATCCTAAATCCGAGGAAGGCTTTAAGCATTTGTGTGAGAAGCTAAAAGGTTATTTTGAAAGGGCAAAAGTGCACAGTAAATTATATGCAATATGCTCACATTTTGGTGACCCCAATCTACAAAACGTCATTGTCCACATATCTGAATCCATATGTTTTACATTTACTATTATCAGCCAGTTCATTTGCCAAGATAAAAATGTATTTTTAAGAAATTTTAGTGTAGTGCCAAGCAGTAACCTATGAATGTGGGGATCCTTTAGGTTTGCAAGTAGTCCTGTATTGCTATTTTTAAGTTGCCCAGATGTTCCCAGTTTTAAGGTGGCAAAAACAGAACAATCTATAGCTAAGGTATGTTCACTGTAACACTGTGTGCTGAACTTCTGGAAGGCAGTGAGATGTCCACACACACATGTAATTATATTAGTAAGGGCATGGCTCCACTGCCTGCTATACAAATTATATAACATGTAGGCATGTCAGCTGTGCGTTCCAATACTCAAAGCGTTCCTTTCTCTAAGCGTTTTGAAAATGAACAGTTAAAAAAACAGATCCTGCATTAGACTGAACTTAACCATCTTCCTTTTTCTTCTCATCCTCAGGTATGTTCAAATCTCACCATGTAATCTGCCTATTGCTATCTGCACCTATGCAAATCATCTCTATTCCAAATGTATGTTCAAATCTCACCATGTAATCTGCCTATTGCTATCTGCACCTATGCAAATCATCTCTATTCCAAATGTATGTTCAAATCTCACCATGTAATCTGCCTATTGCTATCTGCACCTATGCAAATCATCTCTATTCCAAATGTATGTTCAAATCTCACCATGTAATCTGCCTATTGCTATCTGCACCTATGCAAATCATCTCTATTCCAAATGTATGTTCAAATCTCACCATGTAATCTGCATATTCCTATCTGCACCTATGCAAATCATCTCTATTCCAAATGTATGTTCAAATCTCGCCATGTAATCTGCCTATTGCTATCTGCACCTATGCAAATCATCTCTATTCCAAATGTATGTTCAAATCTCACCATGTAATCTGCCTATTGCTCTCTGCACCTATGCAAATCACCTCTATTCCAAATGTATGTTCAAATAATTTGTTAGACAGCTTTGTGATTTATGCTTTTGTTTGTAATTTAAAATACCTGTGTTTCAAAGCTTGGTCAGTGCCGCATATTTAATTAAGGATGACTGGGCAGGTGTTTGTTTAGTCAAACACTGTATAATGTAACACCTTTGATTAGTGGGACATTTGCCTCAGCTGTAGTTGGGTCAATTTCCCATAGTATATCTGTAACTTCAACCATGCACAGCTGTGCATGTCAGCTGTGCGTTCCAATACTCAAAGCGTTCCTTTCTCTAAGCATTTTGAAAATGAACAGTTAAAAAAACAGATCCTGCATTAGACTGAACTTAACCATCTTCCTTTTTCTTCTCATCCTCAGGTATGTTCAAATCTCACCATGTAATCTGCCTATTGCTATCTGCACCTATGCAAATCATCTCTATTCCAAATGTATGTTCAAATCTCACCATGTAATCTGCCTATTGCTATCAGCACCTATGCAAATCATCTCTATTCCAAATGTATGTTCAAATATCACCATGTAATCTGCCTATTGCTATCTGCACCTATGCAAATCATCTCTATTCCAAATGTATGTTCAAATCTCACCATGTAATCTGCCTATTGCTATCTGCACCTATGCAAATCATCTCTATTCCAAATGTATGTTCAAATCTCACCATGTAATCTGCCTATTGCTATCTGCACCTATGCAAATCATCTCTATTCCAAATGTATGTTCAAATCTCACCATGTAATCTGCCTATTGCTATCTGCACCTATGCAAATCATCTCTATTCCAAATGTATGTTCAAATCTCACCATGTAATCTGCCTATTGCTATCTGCACCTATGCAAATCATCTCTATTCCAAATGTATGTTCAAATCTCACCATGTAATCTGCCTATTGCTATCTGCACCTATGCAAATCATCTCTATTCCAAATGTATGTTTTAAATCTCACCATGTAATCTGCCTATTGCTATCTGCACCTATGCAAATCATCTCTATTCCAAATGTATGTTCAAATCTCACCATGTAATCTGCCTATTGCTATCTGCACCTATGCAAATCATCTCTATTCCAAATGTATGTTCAAATCTCACCATGTAATCTGCCTATTGCTGTCTGCATCTATGCAAATCATCTCTATTCCAAATGTATGTTCAAATCTCACCATGTAATCTGCCTATTGCTATCTGCACCTATGCAAATCATCTCTATTCCAAATGAATGTTCAAATCTCACCATGTAATCTGCCTATTGCTATCTGCACCTATGCAAATCATCTCTATTCCAAATGTATGTTCAAATCTCACCATGTAATCTGCCTATTGCTATCTGCACCTATTCAAATTATCTCTATTCCAAATGTATGTTCAAATATCACCATGTAATCTGCCTATTGCTATCTGCACCTATGCAAATCATCTCTATTCCAAATGTATGTTCAAATCTCACCATGTAATCTGCCTATTGCTATCTGCACCTATGCAAATCATCTCTACTCCAAATGTATGTTCAAATCTCACCATGTAATCTGCCTATTGCTATCTGCACCTATGCAAATCATCTCTATTCCAAATGTATGTTCAAATCATTTGTTAGACAGTTTTGTGATTTATGCTTTTGTTTGTAATTTAAAATACCTGTGTTTCAAAGCTTGGTCAGTGCCGCATATTTAATTAAGGATGACTGGGCTGGTGTTTGTTTAGTCAAACACTGTATAATGTAACACCTTTGATTAGTGGGACATTTGTCTCAGCTGTAGTTGGGTCAATTTCCCATAGTATATCTGTAACTTCAACCATGCACAGCTGTGCATGTCAGCTGTGCGTTCCAATACTCAAAGCGTTCCTTTCTCTAAGCATTTTGAAAATGAACAGTTAAAAAAACAGATCCTGCATTAGACTGAATTTAACCATCTTCCTTTTTCTTCTCATCCTCAGGTATGTTCAAATCTCACCATGTAATCTGCCTATTGCTATCTGCACCTATGCAAATCATCTCTATTCCAAATGTATGTTCAAATCTCACCATGTAATCTGCCTATTGCTATCTGCACCTATGCAAATCATCTCTATTCCAAATGTATGTTCAAATCTCACCATGTAATCTGCCTATTGCTATCTGCATCTATGCAAATCATCTCTATTCCAAATGTATGTTCAAATCTCACCATGTAATCTGCCTATTGCTATCTGCACCTATGCAAATCATCTCTATTTCAAATGAATGTTCAAATCTCACCATGTAATCTGCCTATTGCTATCTGCACCTATGCAAATCATCTCTATTCCAAATGAATGTTCAAATCTCACCATGTAATCTGCCTACTGCTATCTGCACCTATGCAAATCATCTCTATTCCAAATGTATGTTCAAATCTCACCATGTAATCTGCCTATTGCTATCTGCACCTATGCAAATCATCTCTATTCCAAATGTATGTTCAAATCTCACCATGTAATCTGCCTATTGCTATCTGCACCTATGCAAATCATCTCTATTCCAAATGTATGTTCAAATCTCACCATGTAATCTGCCTATTGCTATCTGCACCTATGCAAATCATCTCTATTCCAAATGTATGTTCAAATCTCACCATGTAATCTGCCTATTGCTATCCGCACCTATGCAAATCATCTCTATTCCAAATGTATGTTCAAATCTCACCATGTAATCTGCCTATTGCTATCTGCACCTATGCAAATCATCTCTATTCCAAATGTATGTTCAAATCTCACCATGTAATCTGCCTATTGCTATCAGCACCTATGCAAATCATCTCTATTCCAAATGTATGTTCAAATCTCACCATGTAATCTGCCTATTGCTATCTGCACCTATGCAAATCATCTCTATTCCAAATGTATGTTCAAATCTCACCATGTAATCTGCCTATTGCTATCTGCACCTATGCAAATCATCTCTATTCCAAATGTATGTTCAAATCATTTGTTAGACAGTTTTGTGATTTATGCTTTTGTTTGTAATTTAAAATACCTGTGTTTCAAAGCTTGGTCAGTGCCGCATATTTAATTAAGGATGACTGGGCAGGTGTTTGTTTAGTCAAACACTGTATAATGTAACACCTTTGATTAGTGGGACATTTGCCTCAGCTGTAGTTGGGTCAATTTCCTATAGTATATCTGTAACTTCAACCATGCACAGCTGTGCATGTCAGCTGTGCGTTCCAATACTCAAAGCGTTCCTTTCTCTAAGCATTTTGAAAATGAACAGTTAAAAAAACAGATCCTGCATTAGACTGAACTTAACCATCTTCCTTTTTCTTCTCATCCTCAGGTATGTTCAAATCTCACCATGTAATCTGCCTATTGCTATCTGCACCTATGCAAATCATCTCTATTCCAAATGTATGTTCAAATCTCACCATGTAATCTGCCTATTGCTATCAGCACCTATGCAAATCATCTCTATTCCAAATGTATGTTCAAATATCACCATGTAATCTGCCTATTGCTATCTGCACCTATGCAAATCATCTCTATTCCAAATGTATGTTCAAATCTCACCATGTAATCTGCCTATTGCTATCTGCACCTATGCAAATCATCTCTATTCCAAATGTATGTTCAAATCTCACCATGTAATCTGCCTATTGCTATCTGCACCTATGCAAATCATCTCTATTCCAAATGTATGTTCAAATCTCACCATGTAATCTGCCTATTGCTATCTGCACCTATGCAAATCATCTCTATTCCAAATGTATGTTCAAATCTCACCATGTAATCTGCCTATTGCTATCTGCACCTATGCAAATCATCTCTATTCCAAATGTATGTTCAAATCTCACCATGTAATCTGCCTATTGCTATCTGCACCTATGCAAATCATCTCTATTCCAAATGTATGTTTTAAATCTCACCATGTAATCTGCCTATTGCTATCTGCACCTATGCAAATCATCTCTATTCCAAATGTATGTTCAAATCTCACCATGTAATCTGCCTATTGCTATCTGCACCTATGCAAATCATCTCTATTCCAAATGTATGTTCAAATCTCACCATGTAATCTGCCTATTGCTATCTGCACCTATGCAAATCATCTCTATTCCAAATGTATGTTCAAATCTCACCATGTAATCTGCCTATTGCTATCTGCACCTATGCAAATCATCTCTATTCCAAATGTATGTTCAAATCTCACCATGTAATCTGCCTATTGCTATCTGCACCTATGCAAATCATCTCTATTCCAAATGTATGTTCAAATCTCACCATGTAATCTGCCTATTGCTATCTGCACCTATGCAAATCATCTCTATTCCAAATGTATGTTTTAAATCTCACCATGTAATCTGCCTATTGCTATCTGCACCTATGCAAATCATCTCTATTCCAAATGTATGTTCAAATCTCACCATGTAATCTGCCTATTGCTATCTGCACCTATGCAAATCATCTCTATTCCAAATGTATGTTCAAATCTCACCATGTAATCTGCCTATTGCTATCTGCATCTATGCAAATCATCTCTATTCCAAATGTATGTTCAAATCTCACCATGTAATCTGCCTATTGCTATCTGCACCTATGCAAATCATCTCTATTCCAAATGAATGTTCAAATCTCACCATGTAATCTGCCTATTGCTATCTGCACCTATGCAAATCATCTCTATTCCAAATGTATGTTCAAATCTCACCATGTAATCTGCCTATTGCTATCTGCACCTATTCAAATTATCTCTATTCCAAATGTATGTTCAAATATCACCATGTAATCTGCCTATTGCTATCTGCACCTATGCAAATCATCTCTATTCCAAATGTATGTTCAAATCTCACCATGTAATCTGCCTATTGCTATCTGCACCTATGCAAATCATCTCTACTCCAAATGTATGTTCAAATCTCACCATGTAATCTGCCTATTGCTATCTGCACCTATGCAAATCATCTCTATTCCAAATGTATGTTCAAATCATTTGTTAGACAGTTTTGTGATTTATGCTTTTGTTTGTAATTTAAAATACCTGTGTTTCAAAGCTTGGTCAGTGCCGCATATTTAATTAAGGATGACTGGGCTGGTGTTTGTTTAGTCAAACACTGTATAATGTAACACCTTTGATTAGTGGGACATTTGTCTCAGCTGTAGTTGGGTCAATTTCCCATAGTATATCTGTAACTTCAACCATGCACAGCTGTGCATGTCAGCTGTGCGTTCCAATACTCAAAGCGTTCCTTTCTCTAAGCATTTTGAAAATGAACAGTTAAAAAAACAGATCCTGCATTAGACTGAATTTAACCATCTTCCTTTTTCTTCTCATCCTCAGGTATGTTCAAATCTCACCATGTAATCTGCCTATTGCTATCTGCACCTATGCAAATCATCTCTATTCCAAATGTATGTTCAAATCTCACCATGTAATCTGCCTATTGCTATCTGCACCTATGCAAATCATCTCTATTCCAAATGTATGTTCAAATCTCACCATGTAATCTGCCTATTGCTATCTGCATCTATGCAAATCATCTCTATTCCAAATGTATGTTCAAATCTCACCATGTAATCTGCCTATTGCTATCTGCACCTATGCAAATCA
Organism: Pseudophryne corroboree; assembly: GCF_028390025.1. NCBI lineage: Eukaryota > Metazoa > Chordata > Amphibia > Anura > Myobatrachidae > Pseudophryne > Pseudophryne corroboree. The sequence goes on from NC_086450.1 coordinate 130,226,746, forward strand.
TCTATATTTTAAATGAATGTTCAAATCTCACCATGTAATCTGCCTATTGCTATCTGCACCTATGCAAATCATCTCTATTCCAAATGAATGTTCAAATCTCACCATGTAATCTGCCTACTGCTATCTGCACCTATGCAAATCATCTCTATTCCAAATGTATGTTCAAATCTCACCATGTAATCTGCCTATTGCTATCTGCACCTATGCAAATCATCTCTATTCCAAATGTATGTTCAAATCTCACCATGTAATCTGCCTATTGCTATCTGCACCTATGCAAATCATCTCTATTCCAAATGTATGTTCAAATCTCACCATGTAATCTGCCTATTGCTATCTGCACCTATGCAAATCATCTCTATTCCAAATGTATGTTCAAATCTCACCATGTAATCTGCCTATTGCTATCTGCACCTATGCAAATCATCTCTATTCCAAATGTATGTTCAAATCTCACCATGTAATCTGCCTATTGCTATCTGCACCTATGCAAATCATCTCTATTCCAAATGTATGTTCAAATCTCACCATGTAATCTGCCTATTGCTATCAGCACCTATGCAAATCATCTCTATTCCAAATGTATGTTCAAATCTCACCATGTAATCTGCCTATTGCTATCTGCACCTATGCAAATCATCTCTATTCCAAATGTATGTTCAAATCTCACCATGTAATCTGCCTATTGCTATCTGCACCTATGCAAATCATCTCTATTCCAAATGTATGTTCAAATAATTTGTTAGACAGTTTTGTGATTTATGCTTTTGTTTGTAATTTAAAATACCTGTGTTTCAAAGCTTGGTCAGTGCCGCATATTTAATTAAGGATGACTGGGCAGGTGTTTGTTTAGTCAAACACTGTATAATGTAACACCTTTGATTAGTGGGACATTTGCCTCAGCTGTAGTTGGGTCAATTTCCCATAGTATATCTGTAACTTCAACCATGCACAGCTGTGCATGTCAGCTGTGCGTTCCAATACTCAAAGCGTTCCTTTCTCTAAGCATTTTGAAAATGAACAGTTAAAAAAACAGATCCTGCATTAGACTGAACTTAACCATCTTCCTTTTTCTTCTCATCCTCAGGTATGTTCAAATCTCACCATGTAATCTGCCTATTGCTATCTGCACCTATGCAAATCATCTCTATTCCAAATGTATGTTCAAATCTCACCATGTAATCTGCCTATTGCTATCAGCACCTATGCAAATCATCTCTATTCCAAATGTATGTTCAAATATCACCATGTAATCTGCCTATTGCTATCTGCACCTATGCAAATCATCTCTATTCCAAATGTATGTTCAAATCTCACCATGTAATCTGCCTATTGCTATCTGCACCTATGCAAATCATCTCTATTCCAAATGTATGTTCAAATCTCACCATGTAATCTGCCTATTGCTATCTGCACCTATGCAAATCATCTCTATTCCAAATGTATGTTCAAATCTCACCATGTAATCTGCCTATTGCTATCTGCACCTATGCAAATCATCTCTATTCCAAATGTATGTTCAAATCTCACCATGTAATCTGCCTATTGCTATCTGCACCTATGCAAATCATCTCTATTCCAAATGTATGTTCAAATCTCACCATGTAATCTGCCTATTGCTATCTGCACCTATGCAAATCATCTCTATTCCAAATGTATGTTTTAAATCTCACCATGTAATCTGCCTATTGCTATCTGCACCTATGCAAATCATCTCTATTCCAAATGTATGTTCAAATCTCACCATGTAATCTGCCTATTGCTATCTGCACCTATGCAAATCATCTCTATTCCAAATGTATGTTCAAATCTCACCATGTAATCTGCCTATTGCTATCTGCATCTATGCAAATCATCTCTATTCCAAATGTATGTTCAAATCTCACCATGTAATCTGCCTATTGCTATCTGCACCTATGCAAATCATCTCTATTCCAAATGAATGTTCAAATCTCACCATGTAATCTGCCTATTGCTATCTGCACCTATGCAAATCATCTCTATTCCAAATGTATGTTCAAATCTCACCATGTAATCTGCCTATTGCTATCTGCACCTATTCAAATTATCTCTATTCCAAATGTATGTTCAAATATCACCATGTAATCTGCCTATTGCTATCTGCACCTATGCAAATCATCTCTATTCCAAATGTATGTTCAAATCTCACCATGTAATCTGCCTATTGCTATCTGCACCTATGCAAATCATCTCTACTCCAAATGTATGTTCAAATCTCACCATGTAATCTGCCTATTGCTATCTGCACCTATGCAAATCATCTCTATTCCAAATGTATGTTCAAATCATTTGTTAGACAGTTTTGTGATTTATGCTTTTGTTTGTAATTTAAAATACCTGTGTTTCAAAGCTTGGTCAGTGCCGCATATTTAATTAAGGATGACTGGGCTGGTGTTTGTTTAGTCAAACACTGTATAATGTAACACCTTTGATTAGTGGGACATTTGTCTCAGCTGTAGTTGGGTCAATTTCCCATAGTATATCTGTAACTTCAACCATGCACAGCTGTGCATGTCAGCTGTGCGTTCCAATACTCAAAGCGTTCCTTTCTCTAAGCATTTTGAAAATGAACAGTTAAAAAAACAGATCCTGCATTAGACTGAATTTAACCATCTTCCTTTTTCTTCTCATCCTCAGGTATGTTCAAATCTCACCATGTAATCTGCCTATTGCTATCTGCACCTATGCAAATCATCTCTATTCCAAATGTATGTTCAAATCTCACCATGTAATCTGCCTATTGCTATCTGCACCTATGCAAATCATCTCTATTCCAAATGTATGTTCAAATCTCACCATGTAATCTGCCTATTGCTATCTGCATCTATGCAAATCATCTCTATTCCAAATGTATGTTCAAATCTCACCATGTAATCTGCCTATTGCTATCTGCACCTATGCAAATCATCTCTATTCCAAATGAATGTTCAAATCTCACCATGTAATCTGCCTATTGCTATCTGCACCTATGCAAATCATCTCTATTCCAAATGTATGTTCAAATCTCACCATGTAATCTGCCTATTGCTATCTGCACCTATGCAAATCATCTCTATTCCAAATGTATGTTCAAATCTCACCATGTAATCTGCCTATTGCTATCTGCACCTATGCAAATCATCTCTATTCCAAATGTATGTTCAAATCTCACCATGTAATCTGCCTATTGCTATCTGCACCTATGCAAATCATCTCTATTCCAAATGTATGTTCAAATCTCACCATGTAATCTGCCTATTGCTATCCGCACCTATGCAAATCATCTCTATTCCAAATGTATGTTCAAATCTCACCATGTAATCTGCCTATTGCTATCTGCACCTATGCAAATCATCTCTATTCCAAATGTATGTTCAAATCTCACCATGTAATCTGCCTATTGCTATCAGCACCTATGCAAATCATCTCTATTCCAAATGTATGTTCAAATCTCACCATGTAATCTGCCTATTGCTATCTGCACCTATGCAAATCATCTCTATTCCAAATGTATGTTCAAATCTCACCATGTAATCTGCCTATTGCTATCTGCACCTATGCAAATCATCTCTATTCCAAATGTATGTTCAAATAATTTGTTAGACAGTTTTGTGATTTATGCTTTTGTTTGTAATTTAAAATACCTGTGTTTCAAAGCTTGGTCAGTGCCGCATATTTAATTAAGGATGACTGGGCAGGTGTTTGTTTAGTCAAACACTGTATAATGTAACACCTTTGATTAGTGGGACATTTGCCTCAGCTGTAGTTGGGTCAATTTCCCATAGTATATCTGTAACTTCAACCATGCACAGCTGTGCATGTCAGCTGTGCGTTCCAATACTCAAAGCGTTCCTTTCTCTAAGCATTTTGAAAATGAACAGTTAAAAAAACAGATCCTGCATTAGACTGAACTTAACCATCTTCCTTTTTCTTCTCATCCTCAGGTATGTTCAAATCTCACCATGTAATCTGCCTATTGCTATCTGCACCTATGCAAATCATCTCTATTCCAAATGTATGTTCAAATCTCACCATGTAATCTGCCTATTGCTATCAGCACCTATGCAAATCATCTCTATTCCAAATGTATGTTCAAATATCACCATGTAATCTGCCTATTGCTATCTGCACCTATGCAAATCATCTCTATTCCAAATGTATGTTCAAATCTCACCATGTAATCTGCCTATTGCTATCTGCACCTATGCAAATCATCTCTATTCCAAATGTATGTTCAAAGCTCACCATGTAATCTGCCTATTGCTATCTGCACCTATGCAAATCATCTCTATTCCAAATGTATGTTCAAATCTCACCATGTAATCTGCCTATTGCTATCTGCATCTATGCAAATCATCTCTATTCCAAATGTATGTTCAAATCTCACCATGTAATCTGCCTATTGCTATCTGCACCTATGCAAATCATCTCTATTCCAAATGTATGTTCAAATCTCACCATGTAATCTGCCTATTGCTATCTGCACCTATGCAAATCATCTCTATTCCAAATGTATGTTCAAATCTCACCATGTAATCTGCCTATTGCTATCTGCACCTATGCAAATCAACTCTATTCCAAATGAATGTTCAAATCTCACCATGTAATCTGCCTATTGCTATCTGCACCTATGCAAATCATCTCTATTCCAAATGTATGTTCAAATCTCACCATGTAATCTGCCTATTGCTATCTGCACCTATTCAAATTATCTCTATTCCAAATGTATGTTCAAATATCACCATGTAATCTGCCTATTGCTATCTGCACCTATGCAAATCATCTCTATTCCAAATGTATGTTCAAATCTCACCATGTAATCTGCCTATTGCTATCTGCACCTATGCAAATCATCTCTACTCCAAATGTATGTTCAAATCTCACCATGTAATCTGCCTATTGCTATCTGCACCTATGCAAATCATCTCTATTCCAAATGTATGTTCAAATCATTTGTTAGACAGTTTTGTGATTTATGCTTTTGTTTGTAATTTAAAATACCTGTGTTTCAAAGCTTGGTCAGTGCCGCATATTTAATTAAGGATGACTGGGCTGGTGTTTGTTTAGTCAAACACTGTATAATGTAACACCTTTGATTAGTGGGACATTTGTCTCAGCTGTAGTTGGGTCAATTTCCCATAGTATATCTGTAACTTCAACCATGCACAGCTGTGCATGTCAGCTGTGCGTTCCAATACTCAAAGCGTTCCTTTCTCTAAGCATTTTGAAAATGAACAGTTAAAAAAACAGATCCTGCATTAGACTGAATTTAACCATCTTCCTTTTTCTTCTCATCCTCAGGTATGTTCAAATCTCACCATGTAATCTGCCTATTGCTATCTGCACCTATGCAAATCATCTCTATTCCAAATGTATGTTCAAATCTCACCATGTAATCTGCCTATTGCTATCTGCACCTATGCAAATCATCTCTATTCCAAATGTATGTTCAAATCTCACCATGTAATCTGCCTATTGCTATCTGCATCTATGCAAATCATCTCTATTCCAAATGTATGTTCAAATCTCACCATGTAATCTGCCTATTGCTATCTGCACCTATGCAAATCATCTCTATTCCAAATGTATGTTCAAATCTCACCATGTAATCTGCCTATTGCTATCTGCATCTATGCAAATCATCTCTATTCCAAATGTATGTTCAAATCTCACCATGTAATCTGCCTATTGCTATCTGCACCTATGCAAATCATCTCTATTTCAAATGAATGTTCAAATCTCACCATGTAATCTGCCTATTGCTATCTGCACCTATGCAAATCATCTCTATTCCAAATGAATGTTCAAATCTCACCATGTAATCTGCCTACTGCTATCTGCACCTATGCAAATCATCTCTATTCCAAATGTATGTTCAAATCTCACCATGTAATCTGCCTATTGCTATCTGCACCTATGCAAATCATCTCTATTCCAAATGTATGTTCAAATCTCACCATGTAATCTGCCTATTGCTATCTGCACCTATGCAAATCATCTCTATTCCAAATGTATGTTCAAATCTCACCATGTAATCTGCCTATTGCTATCTGCACCTATGCAAATCATCTCTATTCCAAATGTATGTTCAAATCTCACCATGTAATCTGCCTATTGCTATCCGCACCTATGCAAATCATCTCTATTCCAAATGTATGTTCAAATCTCACCATGTAATCTGCCTATTGCTATCTGCACCTATGCAAATCATCTCTATTCCAAATGTATGTTCAAATCTCACCATGTAATCTGCCTATTGCTATCAGCACCTATGCAAATCATCTCTATTCCAAATGTATGTTCAAATCTCACCATGTAATCTGCCTATTGCTATCTGCACCTATGCAAATCATCTCTATTCCAAATGTATGTTCAAATCTCACCATGTAATCTGCCTATTGCTATCTGCACCTATGCAAATCATCTCTATTCCAAATGTATGTTCAGATAATTTGTTAGACAGTTTTGTGATTTATGCTTTTGTTTGTAATTTAAAATACCTGTGTTTCAAAGCTTGGTCAGTGCCGCATATTTAATTAAGGATGACTGGGCAGGTGTTTGTTTAGTCAAACACTGTATAATGTAACACCTTTGATTAGTGGGACATTTGCCTCAGCTGTAGTTGGGTCAATTTCCCATAGTATATCTGTAACTTCAACCATGCACAGCTGTGCATGTCAGCTGTGCGTTCCAATACTCAAAGCGTTCCTTTCTCTAAGCATTTTGAAAATGAACAGTTAAAAAAACAGATCCTGCATTAGACTGAACTTAACCATCTTCCTTTTTCTTCTCATCCTCAGGTATGTTCAAATCTCACCATGTAATCTGCCTATTGCTATCTGCACCTATGCAAATCATCTCTATTCCAAATGTATGTTCAAATCTCACCATGTAATCTGCCTATTGCTATCAGCACCTATGCAAATCATCTCTATTCCAAATGTATGTTCAAATATCACCATGTAATCTGCCTATTGCTATCTGCACCTATGCAAATCATCTCTATTCCAAATGTATGTTCAAATCTCACCATGTAATCTGCCTATTGCTATCTGCACCTATGCAAATCATCTCTATTCCAAATGTATGTTCAAATCTCACCATGTAATCTGCCTATTGCTATCTGCACCTATGCAAATCATCTCTATTCCAAATGTATGTTCAAATCTCACCATGTAATCTGCCTATTGCTATCTGCACCTATGCAAATCATCTCTATTCCAAATGTATGTTCAAATCTCACCATGTAATCTGCCTATTGCTATCTGCACCTATGCAAATCATCTCTATTCCAAATGTATGTTCAAATCTCACCATGTAATCTGCCTATTGCTATCTGCACCTATGCAAATCATCTCTATTCCAAATGTATGTTTTAAATCTCACCATGTAATCTGCCTATTGCTATCTGCACCTATGCAAATCATCTCTATTCCAAATGTATGTTCAAATCTCACCATGTAATCTGCCTATTGCTATCTGCACCTATGCAAATCATCTCTATTCCAAATGTATGTTCAAATCTCACCATGTAATCTGCCTATTGCTATCTGCATCTATGCAAATCATCTCTATTCCAAATGTATGTTCAAATCTCACCATGTAATCTGCCTATTGCTATCTGCACCTATGCAAATCATCTCTATTCCAAATGAATGTTCAAATCTCACCATGTAATCTGCCTATTGCTATCTGCACCTATGCAAATCATCTCTATTCCAAATGTATGTTCAAATCTCACCATGTAATCTGCCTATTGCTATCTGCACCTATTCAAATTATCTCTATTCCAAATGTATGTTCAAATATCACCATGTAATCTGCCTATTGCTATCTGCACCTATGCAAATCATCTCTATTCCAAATGTATGTTCAAATCTCACCATGTAATCTGCCTATTGCTATCTGCACCTATGCAAATCATCTCTACTCCAAATGTATGTTCAAATCTCACCATGTAATCTGCCTATTGCTATCTGCACCTATGCAAATCATCTCTATTCCAAATGTATGTTCAAATCATTTGTTAGACAGTTTTGTGATTTATGCTTTTGTTTGTAATTTAAAATACCTGTGTTTCAAAGCTTGGTCAGTGCCGCATATTTAATTAAGGATGACTGGGCTGGTGTTTGTTTAGTCAAACACTGTATAATGTAACACCTTTGATTAGTGGGACATTTGTCTCAGCTGTAGTTGGGTCAATTTCCCATAGTATATCTGTAACTTCAACCATGCACAGCTGTGCATGTCAGCTGTGCGTTCCAATACTCAAAGCGTTCCTTTCTCTAAGCATTTTGAAAATGAACAGTTAAAAAAACAGATCCTGCATTAGACTGAATTTAACCATCTTCCTTTTTCTTCTCATCCTCAGGTATGTTCAAATCTCACCATGTAATCTGCCTATTGCTATCTGCACCTATGCAAATCATCTCTATTCCAAATGTATGTTCAAATCTCACCATGTAATCTGCCTATTGCTATCTGCACCTATGCAAATCATCTCTATTCCAAATGTATGTTCAAATCTCACCATGTAATCTGCCTATTGCTATCTGCATCTATGCAAATCATCTCTATTCCAAATGTATGTTCAAATCTCACCATGTAATCTGCCTATTGCTATCTGCACCTATGCAAATCATCTCTATTCCAAATGAATGTTCAAATCTCACCATGTAATCTGCCTATTGCTATCTGCACCTATGCAAATCATCTCTATTCCAAATGTATGTTCAAATCTCACCATGTAATCTGCCTATTGCTATCTGCACCTATGCAAATCATCTCTATTCCAAATGTATGTTCAAATCTCACCATGTAATCTGCCTATTGCTATCTGCACCTATGCAAATCATCTCTATTCCAAATGTATGTTCAAATCTCACCATGTAATCTGCCTATTGCTATCTGCACCTATGCAAATCATCTCTATTCCAAATGTATGTTCAAATCTCACCATGTAATCTGCCTATTGCTATCCGCACCTATGCAAATCATCTCTATTCCAAATGTATGTTCAAATCTCACCATGTAATCTGCCTATTGCTATCTGCACCTATGCAAATCATCTCTATTCCAAATGTATGTTCAAATCTCACCATGTAATCTGCCTATTGCTATCAGCACCTATGCAAATCATCTCTATTCCAAATGTATGTTCAAATCTCACCATGTAATCTGCCTATTGCTATCTGCACCTATGCAAATCATCTCTATTCCAAATGTATGTTCAAATCTCACCATGTAATCTGCCTATTGCTATCTGCACCTATGCAAATCATCTCTATTCCAAATGTATGTTCAAATAATTTGTTAGACAGTTTTGTGATTTATGCTTTTGTTTGTAATTTAAAATACCTGTGTTTCAAAGCTTGGTCAGTGCCGCATATTTAATTAAGGATGACTGGGCAGGTGTTTGTTTAGTCAAACACTGTATAATGTAACACCTTTGATTAGTGGGACATTTGCCTCAGCTGTAGTTGGGTCAATTTCCCATAGTATATCTGTAACTTCAACCATGCACAGCTGTGCATGTCAGCTGTGCGTTCCAATACTCAAAGCGTTCCTTTCTCTAAGCATTTTGAAAATGAACAGTTAAAAAAACAGATCCTGCATTAGACTGAACTTAACCATCTTCCTTTTTCTTCTCATCCTCAGGTATGTTCAAATCTCACCATGTAATCTGCCTATTGCTATCTGCACCTATGCAAATCATCTCTATTCCAAATGTATGTTCAAATCTCACCATGTAATCTGCCTATTGCTATCAGCACCTATGCAAATCATCTCTATTCCAAATGTATGTTCAAATATCACCATGTAATCTGCCTATTGCTATCTGCACCTATGCAAATCATCTCTATTCCAAATGTATGTTCAAATCTCACCATGTAATCTGCCTATTGCTATCTGCACCTATGCAAATCATCTCTATTCCAAATGTATGTTCAAATCTCACCATGTAATCTGCCTATTGCTATCTGCACCTATGCAAATCATCTCTATTCCAAATGTATGTTCAAATCTCACCATGTAATCTGCCTATTGCTATCTGCATCTATGCAAATCATCTCTATTCCAAATGTATGTTCAAATCTCACCATGTAATCTGCCTATTGCTATCTGCACCTATGCAAATCATCTCTATTCCAAATGTATGTTCAAATCTCACCATGTAATCTGCCTATTGCTATCTGCACCTATGCAAATCATCTCTATTCCAAATGTATGTTCAAATCTCACCATGTAATCTGCCTATTGCTATCTGCACCTATGCAAATCAACTCTATTCCAAATGAATGTTCAAATCTCACCATGTAATCTGCCTATTGCTATCTGCACCTATGCAAATCATCTCTATTCCAAATGTATGTTCAAATCTCACCATGTAATCTGCCTATTGCTATCTGCACCTATTCAAATTATCTCTATTCCAAATGTATGTTCAAATATCACCATGTAATCTGCCTATTGCTATCTGCACCTATGCAAATCATCTCTATTCCAAATGTATGTTCAAATCTCACCATGTAATCTGCCTATTGCTATCTGCACCTATGCAAATCATCTCTACTCCAAATGTATGTTCAAATCTCACCATGTAATCTGCCTATTGCTATCTGCACCTATGCAAATCATCTCTATTCCAAATGTATGTTCAAATCATTTGTTAGACAGTTTTGTGATTTATGCTTTTGTTTGTAATTTAAAATACCTGTGTTTCAAAGCTTGGTCAGTGCCGCATATTTAATTAAGGATGACTGGGCTGGTGTTTGTTTAGTCAAACACTGTATAATGTAACACCTTTGATTAGTGGGACATTTGCCTCAGCTGTAGTTGGGTCAATTTCCCATAGTATATCTGTAACTTCAACCATGCACAGCTGTGCATGTCAGCTGTGTGTTCCAATACGTAAAGCGTTCCTTTCTCTAAGCATTTTGAAAATGAACAGTTAAAAAAACAGATCCTGCATTAGACTGAACTTAACCATCTTCCTTTTTCTTCTTATCCTGAGGTATGTTCAAATCTCACCATGTAATCTGCCTATTGCTATCTGCACCTATGCAAATCATCTCTATTCCAAATGTATGTTCAAATCTCACCATGTAATCTGCCTATTGCTATCTGCACCTATGCAAATCATCTCTATTCCAAATGTATGTTCAAATCTCACCATGTAATCTGCCTATTGCTATCTGCACCTATGCAAATCATCTCTATTCCAAATGTATGTTCAAATCATTTGGTTGACAGTTTTGTGATTTATGCTTTTGTTTGTAATTTAAAATACCTGTGTTTCAAAGCTTGGTCAGTGCCGCATATTTAATTAAGGATGACTGGGCTGGTGTTTGTTTAGTCAAACACTGTATAATGTAACACCTTTGATTAGTGGGACATTTGCCTCAGCTGTAGTTGGGTCAATTTCCCATAGTATATCTGTAACTTCAACCATGCACAGCTGTGCATGTCAGCTGTGCGTTCCAATACTCAAAGCGTTCCTTTCTCTAAGCATTTTGAAAATGAACAGTTAAAAAAACAGATCCTGCATTAGACTGAATTTAACCATCTTCCTTTTTCTTCTCATCCTGAGGTATGTTCAAATCTCACCATGTAATCTGCCTATTGCTATCTGCACCTATGCAAATCATCTCTATTCCAAATGTATGTTCAAATCTCACCATGTAATCTGCCTATTGCTATCTGCACCAATGCAAATCATCTCTATTCCAAATGTATGTTCAAATCTCACCATGTAATCTGCCTATTGCTATCTGCACCTATGCAAATCATCTCTATTCCAAATGTATGTTCAAATCTCACCATGTAATCTGCCTATTGCTATCTGCACCTATGCAAATCATCTCTATTCCAAATGTATGTTCAAATCATTTGTTAGACAGTTTTGTGATTTATGCTTTTGTTTGTAATTTAAAATACCTGTGTTTCAAAGCTTGGTCAGTGCCGCATATTTAATTAAGGATGACTGGGCTGGTGTTTGTTTAGTCAAACACTGTATAATGTAACACCTTTGATTAGTGGGACATTTGCCTCAGCTGTGGTTGGGTCAATTTCCCATAGTATATCTGTAACTTCAACCATGCACTGCTGTGCATGTCAGCTGTGCGTTCCAATACTCAAAGCGTTCCTTTCTCTAAGCATTTTGAAAATGAACAGTTAAAAAAACAGATCCTGCATTAGACTGAATTTAACCATCTTCCTTTTTCTTCTCATCCTGAGGTATGTTCAAATCTCACCATGTAATCTGCCTATTGCTATCTGCACCTATGCAAATCATCTCTATTCCAAATGTATGTTCAAATCTCACCATGTAATCTGCCTATTGCTATCTGCACCTATGCAAATCATCTCTATTCCAAATGTATGTTCAAATCTCACCATGTAATCTGCCTATTGCTATCTGCACCTATGCAAATCATCTCTATTCCAAATGTATGTTCAAATCTCACCATGTAATCTGCCTATTGCTATCTGCACCTATGCAAATCATCTCTATTCCAAATGTATGTTCAAATCTCACCATGTAATCTGCCTATTGCTATCTGCACCTATGCAAATCATCTCTATTCCAAATGTATGTTCAAATCTCACCATGTAATCTGCCTATTGCTATCTGCACCTATGCAAATCATCTCTATTCCAAATGTATGTTCAAATCATTTGTTAGACAGTTTTGTGATTTATGCTTTTGTTTGTAATTTAAAATACCTGTGTTTCAAAGCTTGGTCAGTGCCGCATATTTAATTAAGGATGACTGGGCTGGTGTTTGTTTAGTCAAACACTGTATAATGTAACACCTTTGATTAGTGGGACATTTGCCTCAGCTGTGGTTGGGTCAATTTCCCATAGTATATCTGTAACTTCAACCATGCACAGCTGTGCATGTCAGCTGTGCGTTCCAATACTCAAAGCGTTCCTTTCTCTAAGCATTTTTAAAATGAACAGTTAAAAAAACAGTTGAACAAACATTGAACAGCATCAAGAAAGAAATCTGGAACATTATGTGGCCTCTCCTCACCTCTGCCATGAGAACACCAGGAACAATGCCTACTACTTCTCTGTCCAAGAACATCATGACTGCCCCCGGGACTACCCCTCAAGCTGAGCAGGGAACTGAGGGACGTGCGCATCAGGACCAGACTTTGCTGGGTCAGTTCCATTGGACATTACTGTGCACCCCACATTCTCACACCCACCCGCACTGCTCTCATGAGACCAGGACATTTATCTTTTTCACAAAATAATGTTAGTACAGTTTTCCTGCAAATGTGTCTTTCTCTTCTCTTTCTTCTTACACAGTACTTCCACCCCACTGTGTGCTATTCCCGTAATGTGTACCTCCATTGGTTGCACACCCTGCCAGCAGTAACCTATGCAGTGCGCCCCACATGGCTGCCTCGGATGGTTCCTCCGTGGGCGGGGTGTGCTTCATTTGGATCTTTCCATGCAGGGTATAGCATACTCCTACACACGTGTCAGTTCTCCCATACATGCATTTGGCCCCTGTATGGCTCATCTCCCACTGTGTAACCTTTGTAGTGCGCCCAACATGGCTGCCTTATCTGGTGCGCTTGTGGATGGGATGAAAAATGTGTGGACCTGATGTTTTTATTGGAACCCTACTCTGAACTTAAGGACTCTGCAATCTCCCCATTTTGTGTTCTCTTCTAGGGGTGGACTATTCCACCCTGGGTAATCCTACGCAGTGCGCCTAAGATGGCTACCGCACCTGGTGCCTTGTGAGGGTGGAATACACAACCCCTGGAGGTTATTACCCAAAATGCCTACACCAATCATGCATTATTCTTTCAGTGTCTTTGTCTGTGTGGTTTATCTTTTGATGTAATACTTAAATCTTCTGTATTATGTGCATTGTGTGAGTTCTAGTTGGCGCCGCGGATGGCTGCCTCGGTGCTGCTCTGCCAAGCAGCCTTAGTTTTTAGTCTTAAATGTATAATATGTCTACTGTACAGTTGCATATGTGCAGTATGAACTCATATGTGTAATGTTTGTAATGTATGCTACGTTTTTCCTCCTTCATGTTGCTGCTTGGCGATACATTGTACCACAAAGAATTCCTAGTGTACGTGAGTACACCTGGCCAATACAGCTGATTCTGATTCTGATTCTGATTAAGCTTTCCGAGTTTTACCCCTACCACACCATCCAGGAGAATTCATTGACCATTGACATCTCAGCTCTATGAATTACACAAAATGCCAATTTACAAAAAGTGCAGTAATGCGGAGCAAAAGCAGAACTTGTAGATACAGCAGTTTCATCAGAAGTTCAAAACTCTGCAAAATGCCAATTTTTGCAATGGAAATCTATTTGCATAGAATTTTCCTGTATTTTAATTCTTCTTTGGTTTTGGTTTGATAGCTCCACGATTTCATATAAATGACCCACCTCCCTTCAAGTGATTTAGATTCAGCAATGCTGAGGCACAAAGCAAGGTGGCTGAAACTGGCTAAACTAGATCATTAACATATAAAAACACTAACACACAAAGAAAGACAAACTTTTGTATCTATAGATATGACGACTTTCTCTGACTTAATCCTGCCCTTAATTTAAAAGGTAAGTTTAATCACATTGGCACACATCAACAGTGGCATAATAACAGGGCACTTGTGTGCTCTTATCTGGCATCCCCACGCCCAGAGCTGATTGGTTGGTACTTTATCTCTCTCCAATCTTTGATACATATACCCCTATGTTCACTCCCAGGAAGGACTCAACTCCTCTTTTACGGTGCCCTTGGTTTGCACACATGATGGTTATGCCCCTGATTATGTATGAAAACAAGAATAGGAATGATATTGGGGAAGTTGTATCAATGATTTTTTTGCGGTCAAACACACAAAAATGCTGTTTCCTGAGGTTTGGCCACATTTCGCATATGCATCAAACTCCAGAATATGGTACATTCTGGAGCTTGGACCCAGTGGGTAATGCCATCTTTCCTCATTTTCCTCTGAGAGGGATCTGATTGGATCCCCCCAGCATTGCTCAAGGTGTGTGCCTCAGCTTCTGCATGTGCAGATAGGACTCCTGGGTCATAAACCCGGAAGTCCTGTCATCACATGGGACAGCTGTTACCGAGATAGCTAATCTTTGAGATTTTCTTCAAGCATACGGCGTTAGTAAATGCCATTATGCTTGCGTTGAGTGGTAGGATGCATCGCATGCAAAAGGCAATGCTTGATACATCCCGCGCATTGTGTGATATGAGTGACACACATATAAGGGATCTAAAATAGAATGGGAATAGGAGCAGTGAGAAATCTTTACAATGTGGGAGTTAACTTTTACCTACAAATACATTTGTGAAATAGGAAAATAGGAAAAAATATATTGTGTATGTAGGGCCACATTTAGGTTGGATCATAATTGCAAAGCTGCTGTTAGAAGCTTTGCATTACAATCCTTAGCAATGCAAATGCAGAAGGAGGTGCATATCCAGAGGCACCAAGCTGAAGAGGAGCTCTCTCTGCTCTGCTGCCCTGCTGCTGCCAGCTGCCGCTGTGCCTGTCAAACTGGATGACAGGTAGCGGCGATGGCAGGGTGTAGCGCGTCTCCCCATGTAAGGTCGTTCCGGCTTTCCCCCCCCCCCCCCACAGAGAGTGCACGGTAATAGCGCTGCTGCCGACATCCAATGCTGCAGAGAGTTCTGCCTGGGTAAAATTTTGGGGGCATGGCCTAATTGTGGGAGGTGTGGCCATGCCCCCTTATGGAAAAATTAAATAAAAAAGTATTTGCAGAGCTTAGCGGGGTGTAGTTGGCGGGGGCTGAGTGGCTTGATCCCCTCAGCCAGGGGCAATTCAAGTGGGGAGCGTGATCAGTGTGATCTCTCCACTCCTACCAGTACAGGAACAGGCACAGAGCAGGCTCGGCAGCCTCTCTGGCTGACTGCAGCACAGCACATGCTGCCCAAGATGAGAGCTTATGCTGTTGCTGCTGTCCAGTAAGGAGGGATGGGAGGAGTGCAGCGGACCAGGCTTTCTGCCAGGCCCCTTCATCAGTCCCAGGCCTGGGTAATTAGTACCATTCCCCCTCCCTCTCGGCGTCACTGACGACATCCTCCAGAGCCACTGCTGCTGGAGAAACGGAACCAGCAAGAGGGAGGAGAAGATGGCAGATGAAGATCAGCACCCGAGCCGGGGCCTGCTGCAGGTACCGGGGCCACACTGTGGAGACATATGTGTAAGGGGCACACATAATGGGCATTATGTGTGATGCTACTGTGGACATTATATTTAAGAGGCAGTATTACTGTGGGCATTATGTGTGGCAATATGACTGGGCATTATTTGTAAGGGGCAATACTGCTGTGGGAAGTATGTGTAAGGGGCACTACTACTGTGGGCGTTATGTGTATAAGGGGCAATACTACTGTGGACATTATGTGTGGCACTACTACTGTGGGCGTTATGCATAAGGGGTACTTCTACTGTGGACATTATGTGTATAAGGGGAAGGGGCATATGGAAGGTGACTCCAGTATAGTGCAAGCTAAGGGCGGCAAAAAGGTTAGAGGGCACTCTGCAATCGCCCTGCTTGCTCTTGCTCACTGTCATATTTTATTTACTGATAACAGACTAACAGCACAGTGCTGCTGGTGATCCTATCTTCCCAACCATCCCAATTTCCCAGAATGCCAGTGGAGCCATGCAGGGGGCATTCTGGGAGCTGCCACAGGAAAAAGAGATGACATATGGAGGAACAACAGCACACCCACATACACCCACCCATTAGCCTGCCCGCCAGCCCAGGCTGTCCCTGTGGCCAGAAGATCCATTAAGCAGAGTCACCCAGCTGGAGTGTGTGTAGTCCAAGGCAGAGCATCAGAGTTATGCCTACAAAGTAAGGAGGCAGAAGGTACTACATTTATAATATGGTGGGTTTGGAGTGGTAGGTATGAGGTGGTTGCGCTGTACCTGGCATAATGTATATAATGAGCCCTACCTGGCATATTGTGTATAATGGGCTCTATCTAGCATAATGTGTATAATGGGCTCTATCTAGGATAACATGTATAATGGTCTCGACCTGGCATAACGTGTATTATGGGCTCTACCTGGCATAATGTGTATAGTGGGCTCTACCTGGCATAATGTGAATAATGGGCTCTAACTGGCATAATGTGTATAATGGGCTCTACCTGGCATAAAGTGTATAATGGGCTCTACCTGGCATAATGTGTATAATGGGCTCTAACTGGCATAATGTAATATAATGGGCTTTACCTGGCGTAACATGTATAATTGGCTCTACCTGGCATAAGGTGTATAAGCAGCTCTACCTGGCATAACATGTAAGGTGCTTTACTGTGGCGTAACATGTATAAGAGGCTTTTACTGTGGCGTAACATGTATAAGTGGCTCTTCAGTGTGATGTAACGTGTATAAGGGTCTCTACTGTGTGGTGTAATGTGTATAAGCAGGATGTAGTTATGTGACCGGCAGTCCGGAGACCGCCGGTCACAATACCGGCACCTACATCCCAAACCCTCACTATTTCGACGGTCGGCATGCCAACCAACATGGACTATTCCCACTTGTGGGAGTCCACGACACCCACAGAATGGGAATAGAAGCTGTGGCAAGGACAGCAAGCAAACAAGCCCGCTGAGTGGCGAGCACAGCAAGCCGGCAAGGGCCTTCATTTCGCTCGCCCCCCCATCCCTACCGGCCATCTAACAGCCGGGATCGCGACATCGGTATTGTGGCTGCCGGTCTTCTGACTGCCGGTCACACATACCCAACCCATATAAGGGTACTACTGTGCAGTGTAATGTGACTACTGGGCACTACTTGTGTGCGGTGAAATGTGACTACTGGACACTACTGTGCGGTATAATGTGACTACTGGACACTACTGTGTGACTAATGGACACTACTGTGCGGTGTAATGTGGCTAACGGACACTACTGTGTGGTGTAATGTGACTAATGGAAACTACTGTGTGACTAATGGACACTACTGTGCGGTGTAATGTGACTACTGGACACTACTGTGCGGTATAATGTGACTACTGGACACTACCGTGTGACTAATGGACACTACTGTGCGGTGTAATGTGGCTAACGGACACTACTGTGTGGTGTAATGTGACTAATGGAAACTACTGTGTGACTAATGGACACTACTGTGCGGTGTAATGTGACTACTGGACACTACTGTGCGGTGTAATGTGACTACTGGACACTACTGTGTGACTAATGGACACTACTGTGTGGTGTACTGTGACTAATGGAAACTACTGTGCGGTGTAATGTGACTAACGGATACTACTGTAAGGTGTAATGTGAATTGGTACTATTCTGTGGCCACGTCACTATATTTTGGGTGAACGCCTTTGCTCACACTGTCCCTGTTTTGAGCATGGCAGGCGAAAAAGGAAACTTTCATCCTGAGCTCCTCAAGGTCTAGACCTGGCTCTGTCACCAATTTTAAAATATATTTTTCTTTTCAAATGTAACATCCCCCCAATTCTATACAGTGAAGGGGTGTGAAACATACCCTTGCTCCAAGCATCATAGCACCTAGCTAAACCTTTGATAAGGGGGCACGCCCCCCCATCCCTACCGGCCATCTAACAGCCGGGATCGCGACATCGGTATTGTGGCTGCCGGTCTTCTGACTGCCGGTCACACATACCCAACCCATATAAGGGTACTACTGTGCAGTGTAATGTGACTACTGGGCACTACTTGTGTGCGGTGAAATGTGACTACTGGATACTACTACTGTGGGCATTGTGTATAAGGGATAGTACTGTGTGGTGTAACGTGTATAAGGAACACTACTGTGTGATATAACGTGAATAAGGGGCACTACTATGTGGTGTAATATGAATCAGGGTTACTATGTTTGGGGTAATGTGAATAAGATTGTAATACTGTGTGTCATAATTTAATTTGTGGGTACCATTGTGGCCATGCACCTTCCTTGTGTGACTACACCCCTTTTTGTAGCACGTGCTGTCCCTTTTTTACGGATCGGAGGGTGCAAATTTGTCATTTGCAGGGAGGCGCCAAACACTCTAGCACAGACCCTGTGCATATCACCTCCTTCCTGCATCGCTACCATCGGTCATGATGTTCATCTGTGACTGCAGTCTGAGTACGTCTGACCTTACTCAGATTTGCAGTCACAGGGAGGCTAGTGACGCCAGGGAAACTGCGAAAGAATGCCCTCATTTTCCCCAACGCTAGCCGCCTCTGCCCCCATCCCTGCCCGCGAACGCCTCTGTCACTCAGGCAGAGGCGTTAGCATCATAGCAATGTAATCACAGGGCCCATTCTGCACGTGCATAGAACATGTGCCTGTGCAATTTCCAGATTATCAGGAAACTGCGGGTTGGATCCTGAATGAGATCCATAATATGGCAAATCAAATATATACACACAAAAATATACCAGATACAATCCCCTGACATGGTGAGTGAAATCATGAAAAATAAAATTTTCAGGAAGACATCAAAATACCAACTCTACTGTTGTTGTATTATTTTATTTTTAAATAAGTGATTATAGTGCAATGGCTAAACAAGCTATATAATGTGCCTGTGCATAGAATCAAACTGTTTTGGTATCTGGCTTTTTATAATTAGTAATCAGTAGAGATGAGCGGGTTCGGTTCTCAGAGAACCGAACCCTACCAGACTTCACGCTCCGAGCCCGGATCCGAGTCAGGCTCGGATTTTCCTGCCTGACTCGGAAACCAGAATGAGGAAAAATGTCATCATCCCGTTGTCGGATTCTCGCGGGATTTGGATTCCATATAAGGAGCCGCGCGTCGCCGCCATTTTCACTCCGGCATTGGAGAGTGTAGAGAGAGGACGTGTCTCCGTTCTCTCAGTGTCCGTGTCTTGTGCTGCATCTGTCCAGTCACAGTGGTTGTGTCTTTTACTGCCATATGTCCAGTGCTGCTGTATAGGGTGCTGTGTTGTGCTGTATCAGTTCAGTGGTGGTGTATTGTGCTGTATCAGTCCAGTCACAGTGGTGGTGTCCTCTGCTGCCATATGTCCAGTGCTGCTGTATAATAAGTCCCTTACAGTGTTGCTGTGTTGTCCTGCATCAGACCAGTGGTAGTGTCCTGTGCATCAGTTAGTCCAGTGACCAGTCACAGTGGTGTCCTCTGCTGCCATATGTCCAGTGCTGCTGTAATAACAAGTCCCTTACAGTGTTGCTGTGTTGTCCTGCATCAGACCAGTGGTGGTGTCCCTGTGCTGCCGTATATGTCCAGTGGTACTGCTGTATATGTCTAGTGATCCTGCCGTATATGTCCAGCGGTACTGCTGTATATGTCCAGCCATACTGCCGTATAAATCCAGTGATCCTGCTGCATAATTCCAGTGATCCTGCCGTATAATTACAGTGATCCTGCCGTATAAGTCCAGTGATCCTGCCGTATATGTCCATTGATACTGCTGTATATGTCCAGTGGTCCTGCCGAATATGTCCATTGATACTGCTGTATATGTCCAGTGGTCCTGCCGTATATGCCCAGTGATCCTGCCGTATAATTACAGTGATACTGCTGTATAAGTCCAGTGATCCTGCCGTATATGTCCATTGATACTGCTGTATATGTCCAGTGGTCCTGCCGTATATGCCCAGTGATCCTGCCGTATAATTCCAGTGGTACTGCCATATAAGTCCAGTGATCCTGCCGTATAATTACAGTGGTACAGGTGTATAAGTCCAGTGATCCTGCCGTATAATTCCAGTGCTCCTGCCGTATAATTCCATATAAGTCCAGTCCAGTGGCTGCCATGTAAGTTCAGTGGTGCTGTCCTGTGCTGTATATTATTTACTCCAAATAAAAGGGTTATATACATTACTTATATTATTATCCAAATAATTTTTACAGGGTTTGCCCTGTGTGGTGTAGGGGTACGCTCGCCTGTGCTGCATATTATTATAATAACTCCAAATAAAAGGGTTATTATTATCCAAATTAATTTTACAGGCTGGTTTAGGGGTACGCTATCCTGTGCCACCAATATTGTGCATGTATTACATCTGGGCAAATTCCAGCACGTCCCATGTTGTTTGTGCCGCACACTCAGGGCCGGTGCAAGGTTTCTCAGCACCCTAGGCAAATTGTCAGCTGCCCCCCCCCCCCCCACATATATGTGTGTGTATGTAGTCTCATATATATATATATACAGTATATATACAGTATATATATATATATATATATATATATATATATATAAATATACACAGTGGTCGAAGTGGAAATTTTGAAGTGGGGGTATGCAAAAGTCAAGGGAAAGGGGGCGTGGTCATCCACAAGGGGGCGTGTCCCATGTAGTAGAACCCATTATACTATCTAGTACTGGTGCCCCTTTCACATTATAGCACATGGTACGAGTCGAAACTCACATTGTAGCACACTGAATGAGCCGAAATTCACATTGTAGCACACTGAATGAGCCGAAATTCACATTGTAGCGCACTGAATGATCCGAAACTCACATTGTAGCACACTGAATGAGCCGAAACTCACATTGTAGCACACTGAATGAGCCGAAACTCACATTGTAACACACTGAATGAGCCGAAACTCACATTGTAACACACTGAATGAGCCGAAATTCACCTTGTAGCACACTGAATGAGCTGAAATTCACATTGTAGCACACTGAATGAGCCGAAACTCACATTGTAGCACACTGAATGAGCCGAAACTCACATTGTAACACACTGAATGAGCTGAAATTCACCTTGTAGCACACTGAATGAGCCGAAATTCACATTGTAGCACACTGAATGAGCCGAAATTCACCTTGTAGCACACGGTATGAGCCGAAACTTACATTGTAGCACACTGAATGAGCCGAAACTCACATTGTAGCACACTGAATGAGCCAAAATTCACATTGTAGCACACTGAATCAGCCGAAATTCACATTGTAGCACACTGAATGAGCTGAAATTCACATTATAGCACACTGAATGAGCCGAAGGGGGGTAATTCCAAGTTGATCGCAGCAGGATTTTTGATAGCAACTGGGCAAAACCATGTGCACTGCAGGGGAGGCAGATATAACATGTGCAGAGAGAGTTAGATTTGGGTGTGGTGTGTTCAATCTGCAATTTAATTTGCAGTGTAAAAATAAAGTAGCCAGTATTTACCCTGCACAGAAATAAAATAACCCACCCAAATCTAACTCTTTCTGCACATGTTATATCTGCCTCCCCTGCAGTGCACATGGTATTGCCCAGTTGCTATCAAAAATCCTGCTGCGATCAACTTGGAATTACACCCGAAATTCACCTTGTAGCACACTGAATGAGCTGAAATTCACATTGTAGCACACTGAATGAGCCAAAATTCACATTGTATCACACTGAATGAGCCAAAACTCACATTGTAGCACACTGAATGAGCCGAAATTCACCTTGTAGCACACTGAATGAGCTGAAATTCACATTGTAGCACACTGAATGAACCAAAATTCACATTGTATCACACTGAATGAGCCAAAACTCACATTGTAGCACACTGAATGAGCCGAAATTGTGACAGCAGGGAGAGAGAGAGTGACGACAGGGAGAGAGACAATGACGACAGGGAGAGAGAGACAGTGACGACAGGGAGAGAGAGACAGTGACGACAGGGAGAGAGAGAGAGACAGTGACGACAGGGAGAGAGAGACAGTGACGACAGGGAGAGAGAGAGTGATGACGGAGAGAGAGACAGTGACGACAGGGAGAGAGAGACAGTGACGACAGGGAGAGTGATGACAGGGAGAATGATGACAGGGAGAGTGACGACAGTGACGACAGGGAGAGTGACGACAGTGACGACAGGGAGAGTGACGACAGGGACAGTGTGTGTGTTTGTAGGCAAAATACACAGACTGCACATACACTCCACACATAAACACACCACACACATACTGTACATTTCAACAAGCATATACATTGTACTGCACATATATGTACCTGGGTTGCAGAGGAGAGACACTGCCAGCCACGGAACAGCCACTGGAATGATGAGGACACACCACAGCATTGCACAGCAGCTCCCAGTATCTGCAGGTCACTATGCAGACTTTTCCAGCAATAGATCCCTCATCCCCGCAGCGGTAGCTGCGATCACGGCTTTCTTTGAAGTGGAGACACAGCTGTCGTTTCTAAAATAAGGAATTCAGTTCATCAGGGGGGGTTTCTGGGTACCCAGAAACCCCCCCTGCGCCACGATGCTGATCGCATATGTACTTACATATGCGATCAGCATTGTGGAGGACAGCTCTTCCGATAAGAGCTGTCCTCCGCGATGCACAGCGGCAGCCTGACTTCCGGGATTCGGCCCCAGGAGTCAGTCTGCTCATGCGCAGGGTGACGGGGGTGGCCGCAAGGCATGCTGGGAGGGATCCGATCGGATCCCTCACACAGCGCCACGGAGAGAAGCCCATAGGCTTCAATGGACTATCGCCAGCTAAAGCTGGCGAACCCCACCGCGGCGCTGACCTGCCGGCCGGGGGATGGTACATCAGGAAAATGCGGTAAACAGGGGGTTTATCGCATTTTCTGCTTAGTACATCCCGCCCTGAGTCACGTTATATACATTAAGGAGACGTCCTCCTAGTACTCTCCTGGCCCTGGGTGCTCTTGATCGAGGGGTGGAGCTGGTAACAAGATGCAGGAAGGGGAGGGGGGGCAGCGGGAGCCCAATTGCGGGGTGGGGGGGGGGAGATGAGATGAACCTAATAGGAACAAGATGCAGGGGAGGGGGGGCAGCGGGAGCCCAACTGGGGGGGGGGGCGAGAGAAGGGATGAACCTAGGAACAAGATGCAGGAGGGGAGGGGAGGGGGGGGGGCAGTGGGAGCCCAATTGCGGGGGGGGGGAAGGAACCTAGTAGGAACAAGATGCAGGAGGGGAGTGGCGGGGGGGGTGGGGGTGGCAGCGGGAGACCAATAGCTGTGGTGGGGGAGCTGGTAACAAGATGCAGGAGGGGAGGGGGGGGGGTCAGCAGGAGCCCAATTACTGTGGGGGAGCTGGTAACAAGCTGCAGGGGAGGGGGGCAGTGGGAGCCCAATAAGTGTGGGGGAGGCTAGCTGGTGACTGTGACAAGATGCAGGAAGGGGAGGGGGGGCAGCGGTAGCCCAATTGCGGTGGGGGGGGGGGGGGGGAGATGAACCTTATAGGAACAAGCTGCAGGAGGAGATGGGGGGGGGCAGCGGGAGCCAAATATAACTGTGGGGGAGCTGTTATTAACAAGAGGCAGCAGCAGCAGCCAGCAGGTGCCATGATTCACTGAGTTCCAGTGCTGATCACTGGAGCCAGTCGCGGGATTGAATGGAGGGAGGGGGAGCGCAGCGGCTGATGACAAGTTGCAGCCAGGCGATCGTAGTGGGGAGGCGGCGCCGGAGCAGTAACACAGTGCGGCAGCGGAGCGGACCAGGCCAGCCGCCGCGGGTGACTGCTACATGATGTGCCCAAATGCAGGGCGGAGGGGGGAAGGGGGAGGGGGACGGACACCGGGCATGACGCGGGCGGCGGGACTCGGGAGACCATCGCATGGGGGAGCTGCGGACCTGCGGTGAGACTACAGCTCAATGTGATAACGATAATGTGGGACCCCGGACTCAGGACAGGAGCACAACATGCGGCAGACAGGCGGCCGCGGCAGCCTGAACACAAGTCAAACACATTCCACACTGACACTATGCGGGCTATCGCAGAGAGGTGTGGGGGGGCAGGTTTGCTGAATCAATCAGGGACTCACGAGTCCCACATAGTAAACTCACTCATTTGAACTTTGAAGACAGACGTGGTGGGGCGCCCACGAGCTGCTCCTCTGTCTCTTAAAGAAAAGGAGGAGTTTGGCTGGGCTGAGGCTAAGCAGTGCCGCCCTCCAGTGGTCGCCGCCCATAGGCAGCTGCCTAAAGCTGCCTAGTGGTAGCGCCGGCCCTGCGCACACTTGTGTCGCTTAGCTTAGTCATACAGCTACCTCATTGCATCTCTTTTTCATCTTTGCATGATGTGCTGTATTGGGCTTAGTTTTTTTATGTCTGCCCTCCTGTCTGACACTGCAGTGCCACTCCTAGATGGGCCAATTATTTGTGTCGCTTAGCTTAGCCATACAGCTATCTCATTGCACCTCTTTTACTTCTTTGCATGATGTGCCGTTTGGGGCCTAGTTTTTTTAAGTGCCATACTGTCTGCAACTGCAGTGTCACTTCTAGATGGGCCAGGTGTTTGTGCCGCACACTTGTGTCGCTTAGCTTAGTCATACAGCCACCTTGGTGCAACCTTTTGGCCTAAAAACAGTATTGTGAGGTGAGAGGTGTTCAGAATAGACTGGAAATGAGTGGAAAGGAATGTTATTGAGGTTAATACCACCGTAGGATCAAAATTACCCCCAAATTATGTGATTTTAGCTGTTTTTATGTTTTTTTCCAAAATCATCCAGATCCAAAACCAAAGCCAAAACTCGAAAGGGTGGTTTTGGCAAAACCAAGCCAAAACCAAAACACGAGCGGGGAATTAGAACCAAAACCAAAACACAAAACACGGAAAGGGCCCGCCGTACATCTATCAGTGAATTATGGAGATTCTATAGCTTGCTGGATAGGTAAGCTCCAGTTCCATCATTCTAGACCATAACTTAGGTGCATGAGAAGGGCCTCCACCCTAAGCAAAAAATAAGACCATTTAAATATATATTTAGGAATACTAACTTGCCCACTATATGGTTTCTTTATAATAAATATATGAAATTGGGAAATGTATGTAAATTGCAATGCTCAAGTTGATTACTGATAACTAGTAATTATCACAGCTTTATTTGTCCATATTTTGCATTTGAGTGCTATTCTATTTTAATAGTAATTAATAAATAAAACTTTATTTTAACTATAGCAATTGTGGCTCAAAAGTGAGTCTCAATTCAGAAAACTATTCTCTGTGTTTAAAATACACTGGAGGTTATGTAATGGGTTCTGAGATTGTGGAACTGACATCATTTCAGCGATTTTGATGCTGTATTTAATTCAGTAATCAGTAATAAGGCAACACAAGCTATGTAACTTATTACTGCTTTAAATTAAGAAGCGATTTTGCAGAAAAATTTCGTAATGTCAGAGCCTATTACATAACCCCTATTGATAGGACTTAACTCCTAATTTGTATTCTAGATTTATATTTCCACCCTTCTCATCTTAATATAAACATCTTATTCTATTATTTGATATTTTCCATTTGATTTTTGCTGTGCCTGAAGTCTAGCAAGTCATGTCATTTGGTGCCACCTAGTGTATACTGCAGGAATGAAAAAAAAAACATTACGTACAATATATAATTAGAACCAGACGTACCATCAACAGGATGTCAGTTAATAAATTTCTTGCCTGGTAATTGAATACATTTTGTGGTGCTACACAGAATGGAAGTTGCTCAAATCAATTTATTAGCCCACCATAGGTGCATGTAAAGCTGGGTACACACTGGAGCGATTTTGGACAGATTTGCCATTTCATAACGCAAATCGTCTGCATTGCTCAGAGTGTACAGCTGATTGCGTGCTCCCAAAGTCTCTAGCAACAGTCATCAGGTTTGATGTGCTGCACATAAAACCTAGTGATATCGCTAGCGGCCTTGTTTTCCTTCTTGAAACTTGTTCTAATTTATATACAGAATCTGGGCTCAAGGGCATTCATTCCAATGTCAAAATAAATGCCCGTTGCTCCAGTCCATACCCATCTTAAGCAAGGAGTAAATCTAGGCAAGAAAAAACAAATATGCAGATTCCCCGAGCACACTGCAAATTGGCCAGCAAAAGTGACTTGCATCCTACATGATAACAGTAAAGCAGAGATCTCAGTTACATACATTTGCAAATCCACAGGATAACATTGGGATATGGTTGAGCGACAGCGGAAATGGCACCAACACGGTCACAAGCTTTCTGGCTTCCCAGGATGCATCGGGGCTTCCCCATATAATTCCTCCCACTGACTCAGTCAGATGAGTTCTTTCCACAGTGATTTAGGCAGGAGCATCAGGTAGAAACCTATTTAGGCGATAAGAACACACATGCACACCCTTCCATACAAGAGGGAAGAGGTTTAGTGATTGTCAATATCCTCAAATCAGGTGCGTCAGGGTGGGATCCCTGTGGATACCTGTGGACATAAGAGAAATCACGTTATCAACGGTAAGTTCTTACCATAACGTCTATTTCTCTGGCTGGGTCCACAGGATTATCCACAGGATAACATTGGGATTCCCAAAGCCAATTTTAGTGGTGGGGAAGCTCCTGATTAAACAGGAGGACCTTTCGCCAGAAGTCTGCGTCATGAGAAGCAAAAGTATCCAAGGCATAATGTCTAATGAATGTGTTTATGGAAGACCATGTGGCTGCCTTACAAATCTGTTCTGCCGAGGCACCCAATTGTGCTGCCCATGAAGGACCTACCTTACGTGTAGAGTGAGCAGAGACATTAGCCGGAGTAGGGAGATCTGCATGAGAATAAGCTTCTGATATTACCATTCGGAGCCATCTCGCCAGCGTCTGTTTACTAGCAGGCCATCCTCTTCAATGAAATCCGTAGAGGATGAAGAGAGAATCTGTCTTCCTGAAGGCACTAGTACGATCTATAATAGAAGATCAAAACAAAAAACTGCAACAAACGAGCGCCTAATCATCAAAATAAAAAGTGAAAACCAATACGTGTTTCATAGAATTAAATAATCACAATTTTATGTTCCTGATAGTCTGCGCTTGCCGGAATACTATGTGTAGTATTGTGGTGATAGCATAGAAAAAGAACAAACGGCTGCGCTGAATATCAGGAACGAAACATAATGTACAGAGAGCCAACGTAAAAAATAACAATGTTTATTAATAAAACATATAAAAAGATTAATTATCAAATAACCGGTGAATATAAATATATATAAGAACAATCACTAGACGTGAACTAGTGGTATATTGTAATAACTCAGCTTATTGGGGTGAAAAGTTCCGTGATTCACTTGTTAGATAGTTGATAAATACCAGGTGTGTTGGTAGGATCCTAATGAATTAAAGGCCCTCAGTTGAAATTGATATTCAATACCTTTCCAAAATGGGCTGGTAAGAGCCGAGCATCCTCGGCTTCAATGTCCTGCAATGCCCATATACGCTGTGCAGCGGAAAGGAATGGACCGTCTCTCTCACAACCCGGTCGTGGCGGCGTGTGCGCTGAAGCCGCTGATGTCGGATGCTGTAGACGGAGGGTGCAGCGGGGACCAAGGAACACCTGGAAGATTTCACCTGAGCTGAGTGTGGATAGGGGCGGGTCCTGACGCGTTTCGTCACGTTCACGTGACTTTCTCGAAGGTAGAAAGTCACGTGAACGTGACGAAACGCGTCAGGACCCGCCCCTATCCACACTCAGCTCAGGTGAAATCTTCCAGGTGTTCCTTGGTCCCCGCTGCACCCTCCGTCTACAGCATCCGACATCAGCGGCTTCAGCGCACACGCCGCCACGACCGGGTTGTGAGAGAGACGGTCCATTCCTTTCCGCTGCACAGCGTATATGGGCATTGCAGGACATTGAAGCCGAGGACGCTCGGCTCTTACCAGCCCATTTTGGAAAGGTATTGAATATCAATTTCAACTGAGGGACTTTTAATTCATTAGGATCCTACCAACACACCTGGTATTTATCAACTATCTAACAAGTGAATCACGGAACTTTTCACCCCAATAAGCTGAGTTATTACAATATACCACTAGTTCACGTCTAGTGATTGTTCTTATATATATTTGTATTTACCAGTTATTTGATAATTAATCTTTTTATATGTTTTATTAATAAACATTGTTATTTTTTACGTTGGCTCTCTGTACATTATGTTTCGTTCCTGATATTCAGCGCAGCCGTTTGTTCTTTTTTTACTAGTACGATCTATGTAGATTCTTAAAGCTCGGACTACATCCAGCGACGCTTTTCCCGCTTATAGTCCCGATACCTGAAAAGCTGGGACTACAATCTCTTAATTCAGGTGAAACTTTGAAACCACCTTCGGAAGATAACCAGATCTCGTTCTGAGAACTGCTCTGTCTGGAAAAAACTTACGAAAGGAGACTTACACGATAACGCTCCTAAATCTGACACTCTTCTGGCTGACGCCATTGCCAGTAGAAAAAGTACTTTAGCCGTTAACCATTTAAGATCTGCTCTCTTAAGCAGTTCAAACGGAGGACCCTGGAGGAATTTAAGAACTAAATTCAAATCCCAGGGAGCTGCAGGAGGAACAAACGGAGGTTGAATATGTACAACTCCCTGAAAGAAAGTACGTACATCCTGTAAATCAGCAATCTTTCGCTGAAACCATACAGTTAATGCTGATAACTCTCAAGGAAGCCACTTTCAAACCTTTATCCAACCTGCTTGAAGGAAATCCAAAATCCTGGATACTTTAAAAGATCTTGGATTTAAACTTTTTCCAGTACACCAATGAATATAGGCTTGCCATATTCTATGATACACACGAGCTGAAGAAGGCTTTCTTGCTCTAAGCATAGTTTGGATTACTTCTCTTGAAAATCCTCTAGCTTCTAAGATAGAGGTTTTAATAGCCACGCCGTCAAAGACAGATGATCCAGATGACTGTGGCAACAAGGACCCTACATTCGCAGATCTGGACGTTGAGGGAGCAGTATCAGTGCTTCCACGGACATCCTCAGTAGATCTGTGTACCAATGCCTTCTTGGCCAAGCTGGAGCTATTAGAATTATGGCTCCCTTCGCTTGCTTTATTTTTCTCACTACTCTGGGTAATAGAGATATTGGAGGGAACAGATATGCCAGATGAAATTTCCATTCTACTGACAGCGCATCTACAAGGACCGCTCCGGGATCCTTTGTTCTCGATCCGTACTTCGGAACCTTGTTGTTCAGACGAGACGCCATGAGATCTATCTCTGGTAGACCCCATCTGTTCACTAGTATCTGAAACACTTCTGGGTGTAATGCCCATTCGGTTTCCTGAATGGTGTGTCGACTGAGAAAATCCGCTTCCCAGTTCAGTACACCTGGGACAAACACTGCTGACAATGCTGGAAGATGGAGTTCTGCCCATCTTAGAATGGGAGTTACTTCCTCCATCAGTCTCTTGCTGTGAGTTCCTCCCTGATGATTGAGGTACGCTACTGCTGTCGCATTGTCTGAGCGAATCTGGACCGGTCTTCCTTGCAGACTGTCCTTTGCCTGAACTAAAGCCATGTAAATGGCCCTTATTTCCAACAGATTTATTGGCAGGCGACGTTCCCTTGCGGTCCATTTTCCCTGGAACCAAAGGCTTCCGAGTACCGCACCCCAGCCTTGTAGGCTGGCATCTGTTGTCAGGACTTGCCATTCTTTTATCCAAAAGGGTCTCCCCTTGTTTAAATGGCCTGTCTTTAGCCACCACGCTAGAGACCTTTTTATGTTTACTGGAAACTTTATCATCTGCTTTTTTATTGTCTGATGATTTCCATTCCATTTGGTCAAAATAAGGTGCTGCAATGGTCTGGAGTGGAATTGCGCATATTCCACCATGTCGAAGGTTGATACCATCAGACCCAACAGTCGCATTGCTGCATGGACTGACATTGTCTGGGCGTGCAACGCTTCCTGAGCCATGACCTGCACCTTGACTATCTTTATCTCTGGTAACTTTCTATAAGTCTGAATCCAATATGGCCCCCAAATGAACCATCCGCTGTGACGGATTCAGAGACGACTTTTCCCAATTTATGAGCCACCCGTGTCTCTGTAAACAAACTGCTGTCTGTTGAAGATGGCTCAAAAGTAAATCTTGCGAATGTGCTAAGATTAACAGGTCGTCGAGGTATGGGAATATTCTTATCCCCTGTTTGCGCAGACAAGCTGCCATAACCACCATCATTTTGGTAAACACCCTGGGTGCTGTTGCTAGCCCGAAGGGCAAGGCTTGGAACTTAAAATGTTACTGGAGGATGACAAACCTGAGGTAATACTGATGAGACAGTGCTATAGGCACATGTAGGTAAGCATCCCGTACATCCAGAGATATCATGTAATCTCCCAGTTCCATAGCCAACATTATGGAGCGTAACGTCTCCATGTGGAACCTTGGGATCCAAATGTATTTGTTCAACACTTTCAAATTGAGAATTGGTCGAAATGACCCATTTGGCTTCTGGATCAAAAAAAGATTGGAGTAAAACCCCTGTCCCCTTTGTGATGGAGGTACTGGGACAATCACAGCTGACTGCAGTAATTTTTGGACTGCTTCTTGCAGGGC
Source organism: Pseudophryne corroboree (assembly GCF_028390025.1). Classification (NCBI taxonomy): domain Eukaryota; kingdom Metazoa; phylum Chordata; class Amphibia; order Anura; family Myobatrachidae; genus Pseudophryne; species Pseudophryne corroboree. The sequence continues at coordinate 130,258,043 of NC_086450.1, forward strand.
ATTGGCCTTCGACTCTATACGAGACGGGCTGGTGCAAAAAAATCTTTGAGGAGGCTGCCTCCTGAATGGGAACCCATACCTCTGCGATACCACCTTTTGCACCCAAGCATCTGTTGTCGACTGTTGCCATATGTGAACCATAGCCGTAGGAAGGGAGCTGCATGTATGGGTTAATAGTGTAACCTAACCCTTGAGGTGGTGCTACTGGAGTTAACCTGTCCGCTATTGAAGATAGAGTCTTTGCGAACATATTCCATGGTGGCTCTGTTGGTGGTTGAACCAACTCCTGTTTTTTACTTTGCTGAAAAGCAAAACAGTTCGCACACAAACCCTCATAAGTGACCAATTGGTCCATACCAATTAACCCTGTCTTACAAGATAAGCATGTTAGGGATGTAAAGTGCTTGATAAATTCTCCTCGTCACTTTTGCCGCTCACAGACATGGTAATAATCTGTTAATGACTACACAATTTGTGACTGAAAATCACCTATATATGAATATATAGAAGTGAGATCAATCTGACCACATTGCACCTGAATTGAGGGTCAGAACAGGACTGACGTTACACAGAAAAGTCAGCACACATACTAGCAGTCAGTCACATGTTAAAGCATTAGACATTGTCATATGAGAATACAACCCCCATAACAACTTATAAATAAGTAGGAAAATTATACTTCTGTTTTAACTGGTTCTTCTTCAACATAACATTCAGAAAACACGGTAATATACAGATCTCATATGCAATATGTACTAAAAATTAACAATTCATACTAACAAGTAGAGAGAATTTTTAGTACTGTATACCCTTCCTCTGTAGAGCGGGATACAGGGAGACTCACCACACTTCCATATCCAAGCAAATGCGCTCGTAAGACGCTGAGTGGATTCAGACGCTACTGATGTACACTACCGCTCCTGATAACTGATAACAGACACAGTCGCTCTCTGACGGACACGAACGCTCAGCGACTCCACGTGTATGCAAACGCTAAGGCCTGCGACTCGGTCTAGGCGGGATCTCTAGTGTACACAACCGCAGCGTCTAAGCTGTGACCGAGTACCCTCGTGGTAGCGTCTGAGATGGAAGTGAGGTCATTCAGTTCATGGACATGAGACGCGCGGAAACTGGTCATGAACTCGGAGGAGAGGCGGCCAGGACAGCGTCTGAATCCCCCTGTTGACTTAAACTCTAAGGATTTTGGTATTGTCTTAACAATAACCCTCTCTGATTTTGTTCCCAGGTTTTCCTCATTGACCCGTGCCCTCACAGAGGTCAAGCTAGGATCAGTCTGTTGCTCTGCTTTGAATGCCTCACTTCAGATGAGCTGATCAGTGTGCGGGAACAAAGCAGGTGATGGCCTCCCCCCCCGGCCAGGATCTGAGCCTGCAACTTCTACAGGGAGGGAGGGGGGAGGAGGGGGATCGGTTGCTTGGGATTCACCCTCCGCACCTGCAGGGGTGAAATCACAGCTTTTCTGTGCTGCCGATCTGCGTGTCATTACTGCGAGTACAGGAATTGTATTACATACTGGGTTACATACAGTATTCACCCCACCCCCTGCTTATGGTACATTTGCAGCATTACCTGTCAACAGTACATTACATACCTCTACATTAGGACAGGCATTGTGACACATTTCTGCCCTGTGAAAGTGCAAAGGGTTAGATTCTAGTACACACTGGTTGGTAACATTCTCAGCATCACATAGAGTAACATAGTAACATAGTAACTAAGGTTGAAAAAAGACAATTGTCCATCGAGTTCAACCTATTTGTGGTCTCCTATGCAGTGTTATTATAGGACTAGTTATTTTTATGTTATGACTAGTTATATTAACTATAATGCGTGCCTACGCACCATAACCCTGAATATCTTTATCCAATAGGAATTTATCTAACCCATTCTTAAAGGTGTTGACTGAGTCCGCTGTTACTACTCTCTAAGGCAGGGAATTCCAAACACGTATTGTCCTTACTGTGAAAAAAACTTTTTGCCTCAATGTGTGGAAACTCCTCTCCTCTAACCTAAGCGAGTGACCACGTGTCCTCTGTGCTGATCTTATAGAAAACAAGTCCCTCCCGAGCTCTGTGTATTGACCCCTTATATATTTGTAGATGTTGATCATGTCCCCTCTTAGTCTCCTCTTTTCCAATGTAAACATGCCTAGCCTTGCAAGCCTTTCCTCGTATTCCTGTGTCTCCATGTCCGTGATTAGTTTGGTCACCCACCTCTGAACCTTTTCTAGCTCCGGGAAATCCTTTTTGTAATATGGTGCCCAAAATTGCACACAGTATCAAGATGTGGCCTCACTATTGATTTATATAATGGGAGTATAATACTCTCGTCCCTTGCATCAATTCGTTGTTTTATGCATGCTAATATCTTTTTAGTCTTCTTTGCTGCACTCCTACTTTGGGTACTGCTGCATAATTTGTTATCTATGTGAACCCCTAAGTCTTTTTCCAGTACAGAATCCGCTAGTATTACCCCATTTAGTATGTAGGTGTCATTTTTGGTCTTGCCCCCACAGTGCATTACCAAACACTTGTCTGTGTTGAATCTCATTCTTCATTTTGCTGCCCATGCTTCCAGTTTAGTTAAGTCGTTCTGAAGAGACTCAGCATCCCCCTCCGTATTTATAACCTTCACAATTTGGTATTGTCTGCGAACATTGACACCATGCTCTCTAGACCTACTGTTAGGTCATTGATGAAAACGTTGAACAAAAGTGGTCGAAGTACAGACCCTTGTGGCACACCACTTAGTACTTTAGTCCAATTTGAAAATATCCATTGACCACAACGTGCTGCTCCCTATTATCTAACCCAGGCATGTCCAAACTGCGGCCCTCCAGCTGTTGAGAAACTACACATCCCAGCATGCCCTGACACAGCTTTAGCATTTTCTGACAGCAGAACTGTGTCAGGGCATGCTGGGTTATGTAGTTTCACAACATCTGGAGGGCCGCAGTTTGGACATGCCTGATCTAACCAATTACTGACCCAAGTGCATATTGTGCTCCCTAGCCCTATTTCTTGTAGCTTATAGATAAGACGCATGTGTGGTACAGTGTCGAAAAGCTTTGGCAAAGTCTAAAAAGATTACATCCACCTCCTTACCCTGATCAAGGTTCGCACTTACTGTTTCATAAAAGCCAAGTAAGTTGGTTTGACATGATCTGTCCTTCACAAATCCATGTTGGTTCCTTATAATGACCTTTTGCTTCAAGGAACTTTTGAATACTGGGGGTCATTCCGAGTTGTTCGCTCGCTAGCAGATTTTAGCAGCATTGCACACACTAGGCCGCTGCCCTCTGGGAGTGTATCTTAGCTTAGCAGAATTGCGAATGAAAGATTAGCAGAATTGCGAATAGAAAATTCTTAGCAGTTTCTGAGTAGCTCGAGACTTACTCCTACACTGCGATCAGCTCAGCCCGTTTCGTTCCTGGTTTGACATCACAAACACGCCCTGCGTTCGGCCAGCCACTCCCCCGTTTCTCCAGACACTCCAGCGTTTTATCTTGGCACGCCTGCGTTTTTCCGCACACTCCCAGAAAACGGCCAGTTTCCGCCCAGAAACACCCACTTCCTGTCAATCACACTCCGATCACTTCAACGATGGAAATTCTTCGTTCGGACGTGAGTAAATCTACTAAGCTTTGAGCTAAAATACTTAGCGCATGCGTACTGCGTACCATGCGCATGCGCATTTTCACCTTAATCGCTCCGTTGCAAAAATCGGCAACGAGCGAAATCGGAATGACCCCCACTGTCCCTTAGAATACCTTCCAATACTTTCCCCACTTTGTATTAATGTTGTGCAGATCAACAAGGGTCACCTGAGGGGAAGAAGGGTTATCTGGCAATACTGTGTCATCAACAACATCATTTCCAGTTAGTAGGCAGTGCGCATCTTTCCTAGATCAGTCCCCAGAAGCACACTGGCAGGTAAATTGTCCAGCACCCCAACATCCCGGACACCCCTTCCAACACTACAGTCAAGAAATACTCGGGCCATAGGAACCTCTGGGTTGATCCCTACCACTCCCCGTACAGCAATAGTCTTCCCCGGGATAAGGTTCTCCGGGTTCACCAGCGCTGAATGTACGAGAGTCAGATCAGCACCCGAATCTAATAGCCCAAACGCCACCTTGTGTCCTACCTGGACGGCTTGTAGATTGTCACGTGGTCTCTCCTCGGGTCCTTCAACACACAGTACGGCTGGCACTGGTTTCACGGCCAGACCCCCTGCGGGAAGTTTCTTCTTCTTAGGGCAACTAAGACTGAGGTACCCCACTTCACCACAATTAAAACACCTGCGGCCATTTGCCAAAACAGGCTTTTCCCCCACCCTCCCAACAAATGAAGCAGTCGCTGGTTTCATTGAAAAGGACCGTGGGGGTGACTCTTCGGGTCACCATTCTCTCCACCCTTCTTGCCCTGGCGCTCCCCAGCTCATCTTTGCAACAGAGGCCCTGGTGCTGGTGTATTAATCTGCCATGATGGCAGCCTCTTCAGATTTCTTGGGGTTCCGATCCAGGACCCATTCTTTGACCTCAGCTGGGCAGAGTGCAATGAACTGCTCCTGGAGTATGGGATCTTTCAGTTTATCATAGTCCTTCACTTGCAAGCCCTCAACCCATTGATGCAACAGCGTTGACAATTGCGCTAACAGCTCCACATAGGTATCAGAGGGACTGCGCTTAGAGTCTCTGAACTTTTGTTGGTAAGTCTCAGGCTGATGTTGAAATGTTTTAACAAGGCTTTCTTAATTGCAGCATAGTTACCATCAAGCTCCTGGGGAAGGTCTGCAAATGCTTCCAAGGCTTTTCCCCTCAGCCCAGGGGTTAAATAGATTGCCCTCTGACTGGAGTCCAGTGAAAACTGTCTGCAAGTTTTTTCAAAGCTCCTGAAGAAAGTATCCAGGTCAGCTTCTTTCTCAAACACCAGAAATTTATCATGCCAGGGATTTTTCCTACCCAGGTCACCAACAGCACTCTGGCCTCTGGACCTCGCCAGCTCTAGCTGGTATTCACGTTTGGACTGATGATCTGCAGCCCTTCATTCTGCTTTACGCTCTGCAGCCTCTTGGTACTGCTGTATCAGCTGTAGAGGTGTCACATCATCTGTATCCCTCCTATATTTGAGGGCAGTTTGCAAATATTGGTCCAAGGTACTATCATCACTGGAACTAGTAGAGGGCTCCGACCTCCTCCTAGCAATGGTACTAGTATCTGTTTTAATATCCAGGGACAGAGGATTTCCCCCAACAGCATTTGTCTCAGTCTGATCCCTTTCCGCATCCTGCCTCTGGTTGTCCTGTTGGTGCTGGCAATCCCTCTGTACTCGCACAGCTCTACAAGGTCATCCTTCCTCATTTGCTTATACTCAGACATCTTGGACCTCACTTTTTGGCCAAATAAACAGATAGAAAAGAAAAACAAGAGAAGGGGAGGGGAACAGAGATTGCCACTCACTGTGTGGAGTTTAAAATTGTAGAAAAGCTCTGAGTTCTGATTCTGGTGAAGTGGGTGTTCTGCTAACGGAATTATTAACACATTCACTTAAGTTCTTAGATAAAAACAAACAATTATTATCCCACCACTTGCCACCACTTTGTCACAATGCTGCCGGCCAATTTAACAAATACGCCAATTTGAGAATTGCCACATGTGACGTTGGGGTCACTTTTGACACACGGGATTAAACAAACACCTTAGCTGCCACCAGCAAGAGGACTTTAGTGACAGAACGCAAGGTAGCCTTCACTTCTACCTGTCACACACACACACTGCAGTACTTAGAAAAGTAGGTAGACGTGAGCCACACAGGCCTTGGTTCATAAGAATAACAGAATCAGAACTAGAATTAGATATTTAATTTCAAGAATACTTCAGAGCTTTAGTTACAAAAAAGGTGATTATTAAGCATATTTTAAAAACACACAGAATACAACAATCTCAACAAATGAAAAGAAATAAAAAATACAGAAACAACAATCTCAACAAATGAAAAGAAATAAAAAATACAGAAACCTAACTCACTTACTCAAACGAACTTAGGTGGTTTTGTTTGTGGAGGAGTTTCACAGAATAACTCAGGTCATCTCCAACATATTGTTGAGTCCCCAAGAGATGCACTTTGTGTCCCAGTGAGAGAGAGAGATTTAGTCCTCAGCTTCATCAGCCCCCTCCCTTGGGATTTTTAACTACTTCCCTGCTGGACACTACACATACACCAGTTTTACATACTTGGTGCTTGGCAACAGGCAGGGGGGAGGGGGTGTAGCCCAAATGCATACTGTATGAATCACTTTCAGAGAGAGTGAGGTCTGGGCTCTGGGTGTCACATCTTTCTAAGCATGGAGTTGTGGATTTGAAGTTCTAGAGGTTTATGATATTAGCCAGGAATTAGGATTCCTGAACATTCTAGTCAGGACATTTGGTCACACTTCCCTGGTCTGTTTACAGAGCCCCCTGTTGACATAACTAACTAATTGAGCTTATCAGACCTCAATGTCCGGAGCTTGGCAATATCTGCTTTTGATGTAGAAATGCAATCCCCTTTTACAACGTTATGTCAGGGTCCCAGGCCACAGAAAATTTATATTTTGGACAATATACAATTCTGAGGTCAGCTCACAGGAGAAATTGTGATTTCCCTGACATCTATCTCCCTCTTATCAGTATTTATAAACTCCGGTCTGGTCATTGCATATGGCACATTGCTTTCATCCCTAACTTTTATGGTTTGTAGATCTTCCAGAACCTATATGCATGGAGGTTAAATGCAGGACATTGCCTGTCAGCCATTTTGTCACATCTAAGCTGAAAGAATACAAAATTATATATATACAGTCACTTGAAAACATTATTGGTGATTATTTTTGAAGGTAATCACCACACCTTAGGTCACATATAATTTGTGATCCTCCTTTCTGTGTTTAAACATGACAGTGCACAACAAACCTGTAATCAGTATGGGAAAAATGACACTATAAGATTATACTATCAGTCCTGGTAAAATCAATTGGGCAATGCTGGTGTAATTAATATGGGAATGTAATAATTGGGGAGCATACCAGCTGGAAAGGGCTATAACTATACCAGTGCCAGAGTCTACTGAGGAAATCCGTCCATGAGGAGGGGTGGGGAGCCGGCACAGAGGCTGCACATGCCCCCCCCCCCCCCTCTGTTGATCTGTCCCTGACCAGGATGCAGCATGGACAACAGCAATACAGGGAACTCCCTGTAACTGGGTTTAGTTTCTGCAGTGTCACATACACCCATTAATGCTAGCCGGGGGAGGTCTCTCTGAATGGACTAGTGGTGGGGGCTCATCAGTCGCAGCTGCCCTTCTTAGGCTACCTTTAAATCTAGCCCTGCAGCTACAAAACCACTAATTGTCTCCAGCTTTTGTCACTGAAATATAAACTTCTCCCACTAGTCTACACATCCACTCTAATACTGTCAATAGCACTCATCTGACCACATCTGGCAGGGCTGTATATTAGTAACTGTGGTGTGGAAACTGCATAACTGTTGCACATGTCTTTACAGCATACTTACCTACTTTTGAAAAAGCATTTCAGGGAGATGTGAAAGTAACACCTATCAGTGCAGATGTGTACTGCTACATCTGGGAGGCATGTCATAAAAATGACTTACATCCAAATGTAAATGAGCCCCAAAGTTAGTAAGATCTACTTGTTGAAGAAAAGACTCATATTTAGCAGAATTTGTTTGTGTATTGTGCCTTACAAGAGGTTCCCTATACTGTAAGTGGCCACAAGAAACTTTATTTAAAAATGCATGTAGCCATAGGGATCATTGTGTCTAATAACCAATGTAGGGAAATGGCACTGATGTTCCCATTTGAATGTATGTATCTGTGACTTATTCCAGCCCCCCCCCCCACCCCAAGAATGTAACAGCTGCACAATGGGGTTAAGGTGCAATCAGGGAGATTGCCGGACTATTTCAGGGAGTCTCCTGCAGAATGAGGGAGCGTAGGCAAGTATGCTTTACAGCTGAATTTACAGAATTTTTTGAGTGAGATAGGGAAACCTTTGTTTTCTGTTGGCTCTATGTACACAAACTTTGTTTAATTGACAAAGTTATTAAAAATATTGTATTAAATGACCTTCAGGCTGTGTGTATAATGTGTATATGAAACATAAATTAATTGTGTGAATGTACACACACTTTGTTTAATGCACATAGGGGGTCATTCCGAGTTGATCGCTAGCTGCTTTCATTCGCTGTGCAGCGATCAGGTAAAAAATTGGCACGTCTGCGCATGCGTATGTGGCGCAATGCGCACGCGCGTCTTTCTATTACAACAAACTATGTCGTTTCACACAGGATCTAGCAAAGCTTTTCAGTCGCACTGCTGGCCGCAGAGTAATTGACAGGAAGAGGGCGTTTCTTGGTATCAACTGACCGTTTTCAGGGAGTGTTTGGAAAAACGCAGGCGTGCCAGGAAAAACGCAGGCGTGGCTGGGCGAACGCGGGGCGTGTTCGTGATGTCAAAACAGGAACTGAATAGTCTGAAGTGATCGCAAGTGCTGAGTAGGTTTAGAGCTACTCTGAAACTGCACAAAATTATTTTGTAGCCCCTCTGCGATCCTTTCGTTTGCACTTGTGCTAAGCTAAAATACACTCCCAGTGGGAGGCGGCATAGCGTTTGCACGGCTGATAAAAACTGCTAGCGAGCGAACGACTCAGAATGACCACCATAGTTCTTAAATATATTTGCTAAAATTACCTTCAGGCTGTGTGTATAAGGTCTATATGAAACATAAATGCATTTTGTGCTTAGAGTTAGGTCCCATCGCTATGATATCTCATTATGGTATGCAATTATTTCAAAATACGGAAATATCCGATATCCAAAATACTTCTGGTCCCAAGCATTTTGGATAAGGGATACTCAACATGTACTTTACAAATACAGGACACATCAAGAGAAAATGTGCCACCTAGTGGCTGCATATTGCCATCACACTAGTACAGTGGACACTATACTAGTAAGCAGTACAAAGTTATGGTGTAGACCATAATTACAAACTGATGCATCACCTTGCAGCTATATATATCTCATCCCCCTCTTTTTTATTGCTTCCAACATCTGAGCAGAGCATATTGTGCAAAAAAAAAAAAAAATTACTAATAATCAGGCTTCTATCAAATTGGGATTCTATATTTCCCTATTTTTGGTCATGAAACAAAAAGCTACTGTATCTGGCTGCTAGATATGACCAAGAAGAGGTCAGTTTAGCATCTGTCTTTCTTTGCAATGCTAATCAGACAGCGGCATCATTTTCTTTCCAATAACCCATGTTTGTTGCTTAATTAAGAATTGGCCTCAAGCTTTGTATTCCTACTTTTGGCTTAATCAGCGCTGTGAGATCACAAAATACTTTATTTTTGTATTGTGCTGATTATTAACATTGTTTAAGTTATTGTTATTAATTTACATAATTTATTTGTTTCTTTTAATATAAAGAAAACTTTTATGCATATAACTATTTATTTTTAATGTGGGACAGGGTTGAACATTTTATTAATGTATTATACTAATCCCTGTAGGATATATCAGGATTGGATGAGATTGTCAGATAATCAGCTAGGTACAAGCTTTGGGGTCAATCTAATTATGTGCGAAGGGTGCGAATTGCTGCTGCCGCAGCATTTCAGTGCCAGCAACTGCACCAGAACTCACACCCCTCATGGGCCGATTTTAGCCTGAATTCGCTCAAAAGCGCTCGCAGCCCTGTTTGCGGCTGTTGCTGCTGGCTCAGCTATTGCGGCTGTTGCTGCTGGCTCAGCTATTGCAGCTGTTGCTGTGCTGACTCATGGATGCGAGAAACTCTCACCTAATTGAATTGCCCCTGCTCAAAACAAAATTCAGCAATTTCAGTACTACTTCTGGCAGGTGCCCACCATCAACCCACCATATTTCCAACTCAGGCAGCATACTGCATATGGCATCTTTTTCAATAACGTAAGTATTGCAATTGTGCGATCCTGGTGACTTCTTCCAGTTGGTCTATGCTATGGCGACAGCATTGCGGCATCATTATTAGTTTGCATCCCCAACCTTTAAATGCAGGGAGCAGCACACATTATCTGACTTAACTACTGTGCCCCAATTCAGTAGATGTCTGGTGGCCCCCATGTCCTGGCCCTATGCCTGTGGACCCCTGCTGTTAATCCAGCACTGGCTCAGTATGGTTATCCTTTACTAAATATCCCAGGCAACGGCAATAAATATTGCTGGGAGTTTCCATTCCAGCAACAATTGTACACTATGGGACTAAATCAACATGAGTTGCAGTTGTGCAAAATATTGCATAACTACAACTCTTTACACTAACATGCGGGGGGACGCCCCGCAGTCCGCCCCGCATGCCAGGTCCTGACGCTAACATGCGAACGCTTTACTAAGCAGCGAAGTGCTCACATGATTAGGGTAGCCCTCTACCTTCGCAAACCTAGCTGCGAAGGCAGACGGCTACCGCCATGTTTAGTCTCTGAAGAGAATGCAGTTCAAGACCTTGCGCATGTGCACCTGCGTACATGCATGCGCACATGTTCTGAAATCGCCATATAGCGATTTCAGCACAATAGCGATCCATGCTGAATCGGGCCCTATGTTTATTCAGAATGGGCAGTGTTTTTACGTAGTACATATGCTTCCCAGGGAATGGTTTGTACTTGGCTCATGTGACTGTTTGCAATTATATAGGACTATGGAATTACATAAAACAGTTCCTCATGCAGTACACACTCTACACACATAACAAGATTAGGGTTGGTCACTTTAACCAGACTGACCAATCGATGCACAGATTGATTGGGATTGGATTTTAATCTGCAGGGTGGAAGAACATGTTAGCCAGTAATAACTATTGTTCTTGGGATGCCATAGATGAACTTTACATAGTACAGTAGCACAGAGGTACAGCCAAAGTTTAGTGCAATGTGATTGATTTATCCTAGTCTCCTTGGATTGCAATATGTGTGGCTAGCAATAAAATGTTTACATGTTAACACCTCAACCCTGGCACACCAAATGCACCAGATATCTGCAAAAATGCTCACGTACTGCTGAGCGACCCTGGAGGAAATCACGCTCTAAGGCAGACTTCCTCCATTTCAAATTTATGCTCTCATCCTTCAGTGCTGCCCTTTCTCTTGCTAAACAGTCATACTTCAAGAACATCATCTCCTTCCAGTCTTCCAACCCCTGCCGCCTCTTTGCCACTCTCAACTCACTCATCTGCCCACCTCCACCTCCTCTCCCTTCCTCACACTCTGCTCTTGACTTTGCCACTTACTTCACATCCAAAATTGACTCCATACGTCAGGACTTCACATCACACCAGACCATGAGCAACCAGCCTCCTCCCATCCCTTACCACCCCTCACCATCCCTCTCACCAACTCTGACATCTTTCTCCCTTGCATCTGATGAGGAAGTCATGGTCCTCATTCGTTCCTGTCCCCTCACCACCTCCCCACTTTACCCTATCCCCTCCCGCCTCCTCCGCTACCTCTCTCCTTCTGCTTTTTCCCATCTTTCCCACCTTCTCAAGCTCTCCCTCTCATCAGGCACTGTCCCCTCTGCCTTCAAGCATGCACTCATCTCTCCTATTCTTAAAAAACCTACCCTTGATCCAAACACTCTCTCCAACTACCGACCCATCTCTCTTCTCCCTTTTGCCTCCAAACTCTTTGAGCGTATTGTCTACAACCACCTTACTTCCTTTCTTTCCTCACACTCACTGCTTGACCCATTCCAGTCTGGCTTCCGTCCTCTCCACTCCACTGAAACTGCCCTTACAAAAGTCTGTAATGACCTCCACACTGCTAAATCTAAGGGCCACTACTCTCTACTTATTCTTCTTGATCTATCTGCTGCTTTTGACACTGTAGAACACCCTCTCCTACTGCAAATCCTTCACTCCATTGGTCTGCGTGATACTGCCCTCTCTTGGCTGTCTTCCTACATCTCTGGCCGTTCATTCTCTGTCTCCTCTCATGACTCCACCTCCACATCACTTCCACTAACTGTAGGTGTACCCCAAGGTTCTGTCCTTGGTCCTCTTCTATTCTCTCTCTATACGTCCTCACTAGGTAAGCTCATTAGTTCTTTTGATTTCCAATATCATCTCTATGCTGATGACACTCAAATCTGTCTTTCCTCTACGGACCTCTCCCCTGCTCTCCTCACTCGTATCTCCAACTGTCTCTCTGCTATCTCTGTTTGGATGTCCCAGCGCTTTCTTAAACTTAAGATGTCTAAGACCGAGCTGATCATCTTCCCTCCCTCCCGCATAACCTCACCACCCACAATCTCATTATCTATTGATGGCACGACTATCTCCTCTAGCCCCCAAGTGCGCTGTCTTGGAGTAATCCCTGACTCCTCCCTCTCCTTCAAACCATACATTCAGCACCTCTCACAAACCTGCAGTTTTCATCTAAAAAATATTTCCAGGATCAGACCCTTTCTAACCAAGGTTGCTTCCTAAAACCCTTTTCCCATTACTGGTCATCTCCAGACTGGACTACTGTAATCTCCTCCTGACTGACATTCCTGACAAATACCTCTCTACACTCCAATCTATCCTCAATGCTGCTGCTCGGCTCACTTTCCTCACCAAACGCACTATGGGGGTCATTTCGACCCATTCGCATGCATCGGTTTATCGCTGCGGTGCGAACGGGTCCGGAATGCGCATGTGCAGCGGCCGCAATGTGTGAGCGCGACGTTTCCTGGTGTCAGGGGTCGCCGGGTTATGTTGCGTCCTACGAAGAAAGCGGTCGCAGAGCCGACCGCAAGAAGATTGACAAGAAGAAGGCGTTCCTGGGCGGATCCGCCCATTGACTGCCGTTTTTGGGGAGTAGTAAGGAAAACGCAGGCGGATGTCTGACGTCAATGCCGGCTCCAGCATCGCACAGATCGTCGCACAGGGTAAGTAGGTATAGGGCTGGTCTTGTTCTGCTTCAAAAAATTTTAGCTTAGCAGGGCTGCACAAGCGAACGCAGCTCTGCTAAGCTAAAATACACTCCCCCATAGGCGTGTACTAGTTAATCGCAGCAGCAGCAAAAAGTTGCTGGCTGCGATCAACTCGGAATGACCACCTATGTCCACCTCTCTTACAAGACCTTCACTGGCTCCCCTTCCTTTTCAGAATCCATTTAAAGATTCTCACACTCACTTACAAAGCCTTCACCCACTCCTCCCCCATTTACATCTCTGACCTTATCTCCCTTTACACTCCCACCCGTCCTCTTCGCTCTGCTAATGCATGCCGACTCTCCTGCCTACTGATTACTAGAGATGAGTGGAGAACCTAACCCTACTGGACTTCACTACCCGAGCCCGGATCTGAGTCAGGCTTGGGTTTTCACACCTGACTCGGAAACCAGAACGAGGCAAAACGTCATCATGCCGCTGTCGGATTCTCATGGGGTTTGGATTCCATATAAGGAGCCGCGCGTCGCCGCCATTTTCACTCCGGCATTGGAGAGTGTAGAGAGAGGATGTGTCTCCGTCCTCAGTGTCCTGCATCAGTTCAGTGTCCGTGTCTTGTGCTGCATCAGTCCAGTCACAGTGGTTGTGTCCCCTGCTGCCATATGTCCAGTGCTGCTGTATAAGTCCAGTCCAGTGGTGCTGTTTTGTGCTGCATCAGTCCAGTGGTGGTGTCTTGTGCTGCATCAGTCCAGTCACAGTGGTGGTGTCCTCTGTTGCCATATGTCCAGTGCTGCTGTATAAGTCCAGTCCATTGCAGTGGTGCTGTGTTATCCTGCTGTATATGTCCAGTGGTACTGCCGTATATGTCCAGTGATACTGCCATATATGTCCAGTGATACTGCCATATATGTCCAGTGATACTGCCGTATATGTCCAGTGATGCTGCCGTATATGTCCAGTGATGCTGCCGTATATGTCCAGCGGTACTGCCATATATGTCCAGCGGTACTGCCGTATAAATCCAGTGATACTGCCGTATAATTCCAGTGATACTGGCGTATAATTCCATCTGTACTGGCATATAAATCCAGTCCAGTGATAATGCCGTATATATCCAGTGGTACTGCCGTATAAATCCAGTGGCACTGCCGTATAAATCCAGTGATACTGCCGTATAATTCCAGTGATACTGCCGTATAATTCCAGTGATCCTGCCGTATAATTCCAGTGGTACTTGCATATAATTCCAGCAGAACTGGCATATAAATCCAGTCCAGTGATACTGCTGTATATGTCCAGTGATACTGCCGTATATGTCCAGCGGTACTGCCGTATATGTCCAGCGGTACTGCCGTATAATTACAGTGGTACTGCCGTATAATTACAGTGATACTGGCGTATAATTCCAGTGGTACTGGGGTATAATTCCATCTGTACTGGCATATAAATCCAGTCCAGTGATACTGCCGTATAAGTCCAGGGGTACTGCCGTATAATTCCAGTGGTACTGCCGTATAATTCCAGTGATACTGCCGTATAATTCAAGTGATCCTGATGTATAATTCCAGTGGTACTGACGTATAAATCTAGTAAAACTGCAGTATAATTCCAGTGGTACTGGCGAATAATTCCAGCGGTACTGGCATGCAAATGCAGTCCAGTGATACTACAGTATGTGTCCAGTGGTACTGCCGTATAACTCCAGTGGAACTGCCGTATAAATTCAGTGATTCTGTCGTATAATTCCAGTGATCCTGATGTATAATTCCAGTGGTAATGGCGTATAATTTTAGCGGTACTGGCGTATACATTCAGTCCAGTGATACTGCCGTATATGTCCAATGGTACTGCTGTATAATTCCAGTGGTACTGGGATATAATTCCAGTGGTACTGGTGTATAAATACAATCCAGTGATACTGCCGTATATGTCCAATGGTGCTGCCATATAATTCCAGTGATACTGCCGTATAATACCAGTGATCCTGCTGTACAATTCCAGTGGTACTGGCGTATAAATCCAGTGATACTACCGTATAATTCCAGTGGTACTACCGTATAATTCCAGTGATACTGCGGTATAATTCCAGTGGTACTGGCGTACAATTCCAGTGGTACTGGCAGATAAATCCAGTCCATTGATACTGCCGTATATCTCCAGTGGAACTGCCGTATAAATCCAGTGGTACGTCCATATCATTCCAGTGATACTGCCGTATAATTCCAGTCATCCTGCCATATAATTCCAGTGGTACTGCCATATAATTCCAGTGATACTACCGTATAATTCAAGTGGCACTGGCATATAATTCCAGCGTTACTGGCATATAAATCCAGTCCAGTGATACTGCCGTATATGTCCAGTGGTACTGCCGTATAAGTCCAGTGGTACTGCCGTATAATTCCAGAGATACTGCCGTATAATTCCAGTGATTCTGCCAAATAATTTCAGTGGTACTGGCGTATAAGTCTACTGATACTGACGTATAATTCCAGTGGTACTGGCATATAATTCCAGCGGTACTGGCGTATAAATCCAGTCCAGTGATACTGCCGTATATGGCCAGTGGTACGGCGTATAATTCCAGTGATACTGCCATAGAATTCCAGTGATCCTGCCGTAGAATTCCAGTGGTACTGGCATATAAATCCAGTGAAACTGCCGTATAATTCCAGTGGTACTGGCGTATTATTCCAGCGGTACTGGCGTATAAATCCAGTCCAGTGATACTGCCGTATATGTCCAGTGGTACTGCCGTATAAGTCCAATGGTACTGCCGTATAAATCCAGTGATACTGCCGTATAATTCCAGTGGTACTGGTATATAATTCCAGCGGTACTGGCGTATAAATATAATCCAGTGATACTGCCGTATATGTCCAGTGGTACTGCCATACAATTCCAGTGATACTGCCGTATAATACCAGTGATCCTGCTGTACAATTCCAGTGGTACTGGCGTATAACTCCAGTGATACTACCGTATAATTCCAGTGGTACTACCGTATAATTCCAGTGATACTGCGGTATAATTCCAGTGGTACTGGCATACAATTCCAGTGGTACTGGCATATAAATCCAGTCCATTGATACTGCCGTATATGTCCAGTGGTACTGCCGTATAAATTCAGTGATTCTGTCGTATAATTCCAGTGATCCTGACGTATAATGCCAGTGGTAATGGTGTATAATTCCAGCGGTACTGGCGTATACATTCAGTCTAGTGATACTGCCGTATATGTCCAGTGGTACTGCCGTATAAGTCCAATGATACTGCCGTATAATTCCAGTGGTACTGGGGTATAATTCCAGTGGTACTTGTGTATAAATACAATCCAGTGATACTGCCGTATATGTCCAGTGGAACTGCCGTATAAATCCAGTGGTGCTGCTGTATAATTCCAGTGATACTGCCGTATAATACCAGTGATCCTCCTGTACAATTCCAGTGGTACTGGCGTATAAATCCAGTTATACTACCGTATAATTCCAGTGGTACTACCGTATAATTCCAGTGATACTGCGGTATAATTCCAGTGGTACTGGCGTACAATTCCAGTGGTACTGGCATATAAATCGAGTCCATTGATACTGCCGTATATGTCCAGGGGAAGTGCCGTATAAATCCAGTGGTATTTCCATATCATTCCAGTGATACTGCCATATAATTCCAGTGATCCTGCCGTATAATTCCAGTGATACTACCGTATAATTCAAGTGGCACTGGCATATAATTCCAGCAGTACTGGCATATAAATCCAGTCCAGTGATACTGCTGTATATGTCCAGTGGTACTGCCGTATAATTCCAGTAGTACGGCCGTATAATTCCAGTGATACTGCCGTAGAATTCCAGTGATCCTGCCGTAGAATTCCAGTGGTACTGGCGTAGAATTCCATTGATACTGCCGTATAATTCCATTGATCCTTCCAAATAATTCCAGTGGTACTGGCGTATAAGTCTACTGATACTGACGTATAATTCCAGTGGTACTGGCATATAAATCCAGCGGTACTGGCGTATAAATCCAGTCCAGTGATACTGCCGTATATGTCCAGTGGTACTGCCATATAATTCCAGTGGTACAGCCGTATAATTCCAGAGATACTGCCGTAGAATTCCAGTGATCCTGCCGTAGAATTCCAGTGGTACTGGCATATAAATCTAGTGATACTGCCGTATAATTCCAGTGGTACTGGCGTATAATTTCAGCGGTACTGGCGTATAAATTGAGTCCAGTGATACTGCCGTATATGTCCAGTGGTACTGCCGTAAAGGTCCAATGGTACTGCCGTATAAATCCAGTGATACTGCTATATAATTCCAGTGGTACTGGTATATAATTCCAGCGGTACTGGCGTATAAGTATAATCCAGTGATACTGCCGTATATGTCCAGTGGTACTGCTGTATAAGTCCAGTGGTACTGCTGTATAATTCCAGTGATACTGCCGTATAATTCCAGTGATCCTGCCGTATAATTCCAGTGGTACTGGCGGATAAATCCAGTGATATTGCCTTATAATTCCAGTGATACTGCCATATAATTCCAGTGGCACTGCCGTATAAATTCAGTCCTGTGGTGCTGCCATATAAGTTCAGTGGTGCTGTCCTGTGCTGTATATTATTTACTCCAAATAAAGGGGTTTTTAATATTTAATACAAATCATTTTCACATGGTTTGCCCTGTGTGGTGTAGAGGTGCGCTCTCCTGTACCGCAAATTGTTATATAACTCCAGAAAATTAATTAAGAACAAAAATTTGGAGGATAAAATAGGGAAAGATCAAGAACCATCTCCTCCTAGTGCTGAAGCTGCTGCCACTAGTCATGACATAGATGATAAAATGCCATCAACGTCGTTTGCCAAGGCCGATGCCCAATGTCCTAGTAGAGGGCATGTCAAATCCAAAAAGCAAAAGTTCAGTAAAATGACCCAAAAAAATAAATTTTTATGGTCTGAGGAGAAACGTAAACTTGCCAATATGCCATTTACGACACGAAGTGGCAAGGAACGGCTAAGGCCATGGCCTATGTTTACGACTAGTGGTTCAGCTTCACATGATGATGGAAGCCCTCATACTCCTGCTAGAAAAAAGAGTTAAGCTGGCAAAAGCACAGCAAAGAACTGTGCGTTCTAAGATGGTATCACAAATCCCCAAGGAGAGTCCAAGTGTGTCGGCAGTTATGCCTGACCTTCCCAACACTGGACGGGAAGAGGTGGCTCCTTCCACCATTTGCATGCCCCCTGGAAGTGCTGGAAGGAGCACCCACAGTCCAGTTCCTGATAGTCAAATTGAAGATGTCACTGTTGAAGTACACCAGGATGACGATATGGGTGTTGCTGGCGCTGAGGAGGAAGTTGACAAGGAGGATTCTGATGGTGATGTGGTTTGTTTAAATCAGGCACTGCGGGAGATACCTGTTGTCCATAGGATGAATAAGCCCATTGTGATGCCTGGGCAAAATACCAAAAAAGCCACCTCTTCAGTGTGGAATTATTTCTACACAAATCCGGACAACAGGTGTTCTTCAGTGAGGAATTATTTCTCCACAAAACCGGACAACAGGTGTCAAGTCGTGTTGTTGCCTCTGTCAATCTGTAATAAGTAGGGGTAAGGACGTTAACCACCTAGGAACATCCTCCCATATACGTCACCTGCAGGGCATTCATCAGAAGTCAGTGTCAAGTTGTGAAACTTTGGGTAAGAGCGTAAGCAGTCCACTGACACCTAGATCCATTCTTCCTCTTGTACACAAGCTCCTGCAAGCCACACCAACAACTCCCTCAACGTCAACTTCCTCCTCAGGAACGTCAGTAGTCCTGCAGGCCATGTCACTGGCAAGACTGAGGAGTTCTCTCCTAACCGGGATTCCTCTGGAGGATCCTTGAGTGGTACGCCTACTGCTGCTGTTGCTGCAGCTGCTGTTGTTGCTGCTGGGAGTCGATCGTCATCCCAGAGGGGAAGTCGGAAGACCACTTGTACTACTTCAACTAAGCAATTGACTGTTCAACAGTCCTTTGTGAGGAAGATGAAATATGATAGCAGTCATCCTGTTGTAAAGCGGATAACTGAAACCTTGACAGCTATGTTGGTGATAGACGTGCGTCCGGTATCCGCCATTAGTTCAGTGGGACTTAGATAATTGTTTGAGGTAGTGTGTCCCCAATACCAAATCTCATCTAGGTTCCACTTCCCTAGGCAGGCGATGCCGAGAATGTACAGAGACATCAGAAAAAAAGTGTCTTCAGTGTCCTATAAAATGCAGTTGTACCCACTGTCCACTTAACCACGGACATGTGGACAAGTGGAACAGGGCAGACTAAGGACTATATGACTGTGACAGCCCACTGGGTAGAAGTATTGCCTCCCACAGCAACAACAACAGCGGCGGCGCAAACACCAACTCATTCCTAGGCAGGCTACACTATGTATCACCGCTTTCCATAAGAGGCACACCGCTGACAACCTTTTACGGAAACTGAGGGACATCATCGCACAATGGCTTACCCCAATTAGACTCTCCTGGGGATTTGTGATATCGGACAATGCCACCAATATTGTGCGTGCATTACATCTGGGCAAATTCCAGCACGTCCCATGTTTTGCACACACAATTAATTTGGTGGTGCAGAATTTTTTGAAAAATGACAGGGGCGTACAGGAGATGCTGTCAGTGGCCTGAAAAATTGCGGCCCACTTTTGACATTCAGCCACCACGTGCCGAAGACTGGAGCACCAGCAAACACTCCTGAACCTGCCCTGCCATCACCTGAAGCAAGAGGTGGTAACGAGGTGGAATTCAACACTCTATGGCCCTCATTCCGAGTTGTTCGCTCGCAAGGCGATTTTAGCAGAGTTGCTCACGCTAAGCCGCCGCCTACTGGGAGTGAATCTTAGCATCTTAAAATTGCGAACGATGTATTCGCAATATTGCGATTACACACCTCGTAGCAGTTTCTGAGTAGCTCCAGACTTACTCGGCATCTGCAATCAGTTCAGTGCTTGTCGTTCCTGGTTTGACGTCACAAACACACCCAGCGTTCGCCCAGACACTCCTCCGTTTCTCCAGCCACTCCCGCGTTTTTTCCGGAAACGGTAGCGTTTTTTCCAACACGCCCATAAAACGGCCTGTTTCCGCCCAGAAACACCCATTTCCTGTCAATCACACTACGATCGCCTGAGCGAAGAAAAAGCCGTGAGTAAAAATCCTAACTTCATAGCAAATTTACTTGGCGCAGTCGCAGCGCGGACATTGCGCATGCACACTAAGCGGAAAACCGCTGCGATGCGAAGATTTTTACCGAGCGAACAACTCGGAATGAGGGCCTATATGCATTAGAAGATGGAGGAGCAGCAAAAGGCCAATCAAGCCTATACATCCACCTACGATATAGGCAAAGGAGGGGCAATGCACCTGACTCAATTGCAGTGGAGAATGAATTCCGTCTTGTGCAAGGTTCTCCAACCCTTCGAACTTGCCACACATGAAGTCAGTTCAGACACTGCCAGCTTGAGTCAGGTCATTCCCCTCATCAGGCTTTCGCAGAAGCAGCTGGAGAAATTGAAGGAGGAGCTAAGACGGAGCGATTCCGCAAAGTATGTGGGACTTGTGGATGGAGTCCTTCATTCACTTTGCCAGGATTCAAGGGTGGTCAATCTGTTGAAATGAGAGCACTACATTTTGGCCACCGTGCTCGATCCTAGGTTTAAAGCCTATGTTGTATCTCTCTTTCCGGCAGACACAAGTCTGCAGAGGTTCAAAGACCTGCTGGTGAGAAAATTGTAAACGCAAGCGGAACGTGACCCGTCAACAGCTCCTCCTTCACTTTCTCCCACAACTGGGGCTGCCAGGAAAAGGATAAGATTTCCTAGCCCACCCGCTGGTGGTGATGCAGGGCAGTCAGGAGCGAGTGCTGACATATGGTCCGGACTGAAGGACCTGCCAATGATTACTGACATGTCTACTGTCACTGCATATGATTCTGTCACCATTGAAAGAATGGTGGAGGATTATATGAGTGACAGCATCCAAGTAGGCATGTCAGACAGTCCGTACGTATAGTTGCACAAATTGGCTTTATTTTACCTAAGTTGCCCCCTCTCCAGTGTGTACTCCGATAAAGTGTTTAGTGCAGCCAGTAACCTTGTCAGCGATCGCCGTAGGAGGTTACTTCCACAAAATATGGAGATGATTTTCATCAAAATTAATTATAAATTCCTCCGGGAAGACCTGTACCAGAAATTGCCTCCAGAAAGTACACAGGGACCTGTGATGGTGGATTCCAGGGGGGACGAATTAATACTCTGTGAGGAGGAGGAGGTACACAAGGGGTGAGAAATCAGAGGATGAGGTCGACATCTTGTCTCTGTAGAGCCAGTTTGTGCAAGGAGAGATTGGTGGGGGCCCAAACAAACCAGTCATTTCAGCTACAGTCATGTGGCAGACCCTGTCGCCGAAATTATTGGAGTGTTAAAGTGTGCATGTCCTGTTTATACAATATAAGGGTGGGTGGGAGGACCCAAGGATAATTCCATCTTGCACCTCTTTTTTTTCTTTGCATCATGTGCTGTTTGGGGACTAGTTTTTTAAAGTGCCATCCTTTCTGACACTGCCGTACAAGTCCAGGGGTACTGCCGTATAAGTCCGGGGGTACTGCCGTATAAGTCCAGTCCAGTGGTGCAGTCTTGTGCTGCATCAGTCCAGTGGTGGTGTCTTGTGCTGCCATAAGTCCACTGGTGGTGTTCTGTGCTGTATATTATTTACTCCAAATAAAAGGGTTATTATTATCCAAATTAATTTTACAGGCTTTGCCATGTGTGTGTGGTTTAGGGGTACGCTATCCTGTGCCACCAATATTGTGCATTTATTACATCTGGGCAAATTCCAGAACATCCCATGTTGTTTGTGCCGCACACTTGTGTCGCTTAGCTTAGTCATACAGCTACCTCATTGCATCTCTTTTTCTTCTTTGCATGATGTGCTGTATGGGGCTTAGTTTTTTTAAGTGTCATCCTGTCTGCAAATGCAGTGCCACTCCTAGATGGGCCAGGTGTTTGTGTCGCACACTTGTGTCGCTTAGCTTAGTCATACAACCATCTCTGTGCAACCTTTTGGCCTAAAAACAATATTATGAGGTGTGACACGAGGATGGAACCAGAACCAGAACATAAAACACGAAAAATGCCCGTCGCACATCTCTACTGATTACTTCCTCTCACTCCTACCTCCAAGATTTTTCACGTGCTGCTCCATTTCCCTGGAATTTCCTACATCTCCTCCTCAGACTCTCTACCTCTCTACAGAACTTCAAATGGGCTCTCACCAAACCCAGCCAAATCTCATCCTAACCCTCTGTTTCACGCTCTCTATGTACCCCATCTGTGTCACCCCTGTCTGTCTACCCCTCCCCTTTAGAATGTAATCTCTTCCCTCATTTGCTTATCCTTTTTCTTACTTTAATAATCTTCAACTGCACCAAATCCAGCAGTCTTCTGCCACCTGATACTTATTCCAATGTCATCTGCTGATGTAGCTATGTTTATTTACACTGTACTTGTCCTATATTCATTGGCGTTTCTACCATGGGTGCTATGTGTATGGTGCACATGGGCCCATGGGTCCAGGGGGGCCCACACCGCACACATTGCACCCATGCTGTGTTAAAACTTACTTTCTGGAGTCCCACAACGGGCGCTGAAGCCGCAGCAGTCAGGGCAAAAGTCCACCCCAAAATGGCTGCAGCGCACGCGCAGTAGCAAATTAGTCTCCGGAACATGGCGGGCGCCATGTTTCCGGAGACATGCGCAGTAGACATCGGCACATTGCCGGAGCCTACGGCGCCGTGGAGAGGAGGGGTTCCAACCGGAGTCTGCACACGGACCCCCTCCTCTTATAAAACTCCCCAGCCTATATTGTCTTCATCTGTAAGTTGCTGTTTTCCTGTTTTGATTATTTGTTTATGTACTCTGTAATTGGGCGCTGCGGAACCCTTGTTGCGCCATATAAATAAATAATAATAATAATAATAATAATAATAATAATACTGACAATGCCATTAGTTTAAGTCATTTGACTGTATTATCTGAAAAACTAAATCTCCTTTAATTATTCATTTATCTGACTCCTCTCACGGGTTCTGATTCACAAGTAGACAGCATGTAGCAGCAGCTGCAACTTTTGTCGCAGGCGATACTGCAAAATGATGTTAATGCTGACGCCCACTGGCTGCAGCTCGTGCCCACAAAGGCATACCATCGATCAGACATCGGCCGCACCATCAAATGTCTGAGAGACCCTATGGTTGCTCAGAAAGTCCAACAGTATTTGGCTGCCAATGCCAGACACCGGCACACACCCAACATACCTGCCATCTGAAGCTCCCCCAGGAACGTCTATTGGAAATGTTTGGGTCTCCATGCAGGTCCGATTTGTGTCCGACGGCAGAGACACTGGGGGCACTGTATGAATTTAGCATTTGTGACTTATGAGAGATTAGTAGAGCTCATTAATCACACAGGCATAAATTGGCATAGGGGGAAAAAAACATTGGAAAATGCTATTGTTCACTGATTCATACTTTCATAAAATCGTATAGGTGCAGTATACAGCAAGTGTACAAAACTGAATGCAGTAGCAAAGAGATTTATATATTCATCTGTCATTGCCTCTCTCCCCTCCCTTACCTTCCCCCATTGCAGTGTGTTAAAATCTGTCTTTGGAATCCCATAATTAACATCTGTTCTATAACCTGCTGTCTTAGGATGTCATTCTAGGGTGTATATGTGATGTGAGAGGACTGAATATTGCTGATCTCTGAGGATACTTACAGCTACTAAGGCAACAGCAACAGACGGTCAGCTGTACATTACTGGTAGGTTACGTAAAACACGTTGACTGTCACTTTGTGACTAGGTATATGTTATGGTAAAAAAGCAGATGGATATTGAATTTGTCTTTGTTTTCTCATACAAAGAATATTCCATCCTATGATCCTACTGTACATTCATTAAGCATCATTAAGAATTGCAGCACTTTTGTCCTCAGTGCCTATTATCATGCCCATTCTTATTATTATTATGGATCAATGGGTCAACCTAGATTAGGTCGATAGTCAATAGGTCGACCATTATTGGTTGACATGGACATAGTTGACATGTGAAAAAGGTAGACACGGGACAGGTCGGCACATGAAAAGGTCGACATGAAATTTCTGAACGTTTATGGTGGTTTTTTTTATGTACCATGACCAGGAACCCCAATTAGTGCACCGTGTCCCCTTGCATGACTCACAACTGTGGACATGGTGCCTTTCTCCGCTACCGCGGCGTAAGGCACAGGTTACTATTCCCACGTGGCTGGTAAATTATGAAAAAGGTAAAAATCTAAAATAATTGTAAAAAAGCCATGTCGACCTTTTCATGTGTTGACCTTGTCCAAGTCGACCAATAGTGGTCAACCTATTGACTGTTGACCTAAGTACTGTCGACCTACATCTGCTGAACCGACATTGCAGAACTCCCCATTTTGCATTTTGAAGTCTGTTAAAACATGCAAAGCCTGAGTTTAACCATATATGAGGTGGCGTAAAAATCTACACATTTTGGTAACCAAACCACTTCAGCTATATCTCTACTGCTTCTAAATTGTGTTCAAATATGTCATCCTGCAAAGCATGAATAAATATTTAAACGCATGGACAGAAACAGAGAAATGGGTGTGACAATACCAAATTTTGCATTCAACACTCCTTCCCTGCAACTGCCATCCTGAACCAAAACCTTCTGGATTTAGGGCTTAATTCAGCTTGCAACGCTGCTCCGACAGCAGTGTGTGCACGCGTAGAAGCCGCACTATGTGTGTGTACACAGTGAGTTGCGACGGCATCTCACATGTGCAAACGCCTCTGCCTGATTGACAAGCAGAGGCATTCGTGGGGCGGGAGTGGGGATGCAGAGGCATTTTAGGGGAGCGGTCTGGACAATGCAGGTGTGTCCTTACCATTTCTGGGGCGGGCCGCGGTGTCCGCGTGACGTCACACACAGCCGCTGTGAGCCTAAACATGGCAGGTAGCCGTCTGCCTTCGCAGCTAGGCTGCATAAGCAGAGGGCAATCCTAAACATGCGAGAACATCACTGTCGTGAGATGCGCTCGTATGTTTGCGGGGGCAGGACCCTGCATGCAGGGGGACTTGCTCTGTGCTAGGCATCCCCCCCTCCCCCGCATGTCAGAGTAAAGAGTTGTAGGTGTGCGTTTTCTCGCATACTGAATTAGGTCCCTATTCCTCTGATAGTTGCTTCCTCAACCCAGAACCGACTCCATTACAGGCCTCGTGTGATAACTGGCTTAAGGTGATGCAACAAATGGCTTGGAGTGGCTGCAAGTTGGAGTAACCTTTCTAACAGATCAACCTTCTGGCTTTATTTCGTTTGGTAGCAACTTCCAACTCAGATAAACTTCCCAGCGGAGACACAGTCAATGCATAACCAAACTATAATGCACAAGAATGGAATGTTTAATTTAAATAAACTCAGGTGAGAATTGGATTGGGGCAACAAGATGGTTTTGATAAATTAAGTTTTTTTGTACTGTATATTAAGTTCACTATTAATTAAATGTAGTGTCTCTATCAGCTGCTTATTTCTTTATCTGTGTCACACTGCTCAATGGCGTCTTGAGTCCCAACTCTGTTCTCCCAGCGGCTCAAACTGTCACCTCTCCAAATGCTCTTTTGCTTTGAAATGGCACTGGCCTCTATACCCTTAATTCAAAATGGCCTAATTTGAGTAGGATCTTACTGGCCACCAAATGACTGTCTTCAGAATCGCCTGAAAAATAATAGTCTCTTAAAGCAGCATATTATTATATGTGGGTGATAAAGGTATATTTGTGATACCTCAAACTTCAGAGTTTTACATGCTCCCACTCCAAAAGATGTGTGCCCTCAGAAACCGAGTCCCTCTGACAAGGATGAATCAATAATGCTTTCAGTGTCTTCCTTGGGACCAGCTGCACATCACTTTGGATCTTCACTATGATCAGGTCACTCTTGGAGTAATTGTGATCTATATGAACTCTGTATGTTCTGTCACATCAGTCTACCTTGTATGACAGCACTTCGGCCAACCGTTCTTTCCAGGACTTCATTTTTTAGTAGAACAGTGGTGTACGGTGATCTGTGTGTATATTACGCCATAGGTATGAGGTATAGTAATGTCTCCTGTAAGGCCATTGTTGCTGAGAACCCTTTTATTAGTAACTTCTGTATATTGGGTAAAGCTAATATTGGTTACAATCTATTTCATATTGGCTGCCTCAAACTGGGACACCACCACATCCAGTCAGATTAGCTGCCTCTACACATTTCTCTCCTTTCACAACATCTAACTCAATCGTCTCTCCATCTCCCACACTCTGGGGCCGCTTCAGACCTGATTGCTAGGCTGCGATTTCTCACAGCCTGCGATCAGATCTGAATGCACTGCAATGCATAGTAGCGACAGACTGCAGCAACGGGGGTCGCAGGTCAGTGACGAGATGGTGTGAAAATTCCGAACGCACCGGCGATCGCAAGGCGATTGACAGGAAGAGGGAGTTCATGGGTGGCAACTGACCGTTTTCAAGGAGTGTCCAGAAAAACGCAGGAGGGACCAGGTGTTTGGAGGGAGGGTTTCTGACGTCAGCTCCGGCCCCGATAATCACAGCGGCTGAGTAAGTCATGGGCTGAGCAGAAACAGCACAAACTTATGTTTGTTTAGTTCTGCTACAAATGCGATCGCACACGTGCACACATCCAATACACTCCCCCTGTAGGTGGCGACTGCCTGATTGCAGGGATGCAAAAAACTCACCCTAGCGATCAGGTCTGAATTACCCCCTATGTAGGTACTT
Organism: Pseudophryne corroboree; assembly: GCF_028390025.1. Lineage (NCBI taxonomy): Eukaryota > Metazoa > Chordata > Amphibia > Anura > Myobatrachidae > Pseudophryne > Pseudophryne corroboree. The sequence goes on from NC_086450.1 coordinate 130,284,922, forward strand.
CTTGGGGTAGTTCTTCCTAATGCAGTATAATGTACAAACATAACTTCCTTGGTGTCATTCCAGTTTATGAATCCATATCTATGATGCACATTAAATCATCTGACTGTGTGCCCAAAGCTTTTTGGGGCATGGACTTAATTTGCAGTGTATGTAGTTGAAACGCTAACTGCTGAAATATGGCTCTGCAATACTAGACCTATTTCTGTATCTCCGGACTGTTCTTCTGCCAAGGATGCAGCCAATCTCCCTGGCCTTCCAGAGGGCTCTGAAGGCTCCAACTAGCTGCAGCCCCTTTTAATATGGCCACCTCTATTGCAACAACTACATATAGGTTGCATCATACTGGTCCAATAAGCGTTTTCTGGTTTTCAGTGGAGTGCTGCACCAGAATGTATAAGGGTATTCATCTCCCTGTTTGGAGTAACTTCATGGGAACTATTTCTTGCCTTGGTATTCTGGCATCTCAGGAAAGGAATTTTTGTATCTGCATTATTCCTACTTAAAGTTCCAGAATGAGTTGTGTCCACTGTTTGTGTGCTTCCTCCCCACTGCTGCCACCAGCAGCAGCTTTCCCAGCAGTAGCACAACAATTGTTGCTGCACTGCTGGATTCAGAGCCTGGAGTCAAGCAGAATTGCCCATGGACAGCAGCAGCGCTGGCAACAGAAATCTTTGGACCTAGTACACCAGTGCCGGACTGGGGCATGTAGGGCCTTCTGAGGGATTGCAGTGGTAGGGGCCCATGCATTAGTTTACATAACCATTAGAGACTGCATGGACAGGGGCCCTTGATATACAGTATATACAGTAAATATTGCTAGTGTATGCATGATAATGTAGCAGATTAATAACAGCAATGCATGATAGAAAATACACCATAGCCCTGTGCATTATAATGGAACATATGCATAATGTATAATACAAGAGCACAGTCTGGAACCTCTTCCCTAGAGGAGGAGGTGGGCTAGTCTGACCCTGTAGTACACTATTTTTTCTTCTGGGCTTGAGTCTTTTTATAGAACTGTTACAGAACTGTTTTAATATAGATTTTTGTGCCATCCAACCCTGTGTCTCTCCATATTCTCAGCAATGTCTCTAGTTAGCCTCAGTGCACTCCCTGTATCTCTGCAGAAGCCTCAGCCCCCTATGTCTCTGCAGCCTCAGAAACCCCCACCTGTTTTGTTCATATGTTTGTAAATCCAGTCATCAGGACACAGAGACATGTGAGTTCACTGCTGTGCTGTTTATTCCATCACCAACTCCAGGCACACTGCACACTGGACCACCCACTTCCCAGCATCCCCCTGGTCCCAGGGACCATCACTGAAGATTCAGGCTTACACATATCTAAGGGAGTGTCTACAAATATTAAGCATTCTAATACACTAACATCACATCCTCTTTTCTTTAAAGATAAGCCCTGTACGCTTCAATGCAACAATTAACAACATCATATTAAGAACATCATCTAACACGTTACAATGAGTCTCTCAGGTCTGCGTATTTCCCTTTTCGGTCTTTCATACACAGTCTGTGTTTCATCTACCATGTTGGACCTTTCTAGAATTGTGGTTTGTTCACAATTATGAGGATCATCATACATGTCAGATGAAGGGTATTCTTCAGTCATGTTGTCTTCATTATGGTTAGGTTGAGATCTTAAATCCACCCGATTTCTTCTTACTTCCGTTCCATGCTCTGTACATATAGTATAAGATCTTGGTGCTACTTGTGCTTGCACAATAGCTTTCTGAACCCAAATACCTTTCTCGTGATCTCTGAGATGGACTTGGTCACCCGATTTTAGATCAGATAAGCTTTTTGCTCGCCTGTCATGGAACAGTTTCTGTTTCGCCTGTTGACGTTCCTTACTCAGTCTGACCAACGCTAAGTTATGTGTATTAAGCAGTTCATCATGTATCGGGAGATTTGCTCTAATCCTCCTTCTCATCAGCATTTGTGCAGGAGAAAGTCCATTCTGTAAAGGTGTACTGCGGTAGATTAAAATACTTTTGTAGAAATCTTCTATACCTTCTTGAGCTTTTTTCATGAGACTCTTTACAGTTTTTACTGAACTCTCCACCAACAGATTTGAGCGTGGATAGTGGGGACTTGACGTAGTATGGGCAAATTCCCACTCATCAGCAAATTGTCTAAATTCAGCACTGGAAAACTGAGGACCATTGTCAGTGCACACTTCCATAGGAACACCATGCCTTGCAAAGATTGACTTCATGCAATTGATTACGGCTTTACTAGTAGTTGCATGTAGTGTCTTCACCTCAGGGTAGTTAGAGTAATACTCAGTCACGACAATGTACGTTTTCCCATTACAATCAAACAAATCTGTGCCAACTTTCTGGTACGGTCTCTCTGGCACTGCGTGAGGACTCAGTGGCTCGACTTGTTGTTTCGATCTATACGTAAGACATAATTCACATGTAGCTGTAGTCTGTGCTATGTCTTGGTTCATTCTAGGCCAATACATAACTTCACGCGCTGTCCGCTAACATTTTTCTTCTCCTAAGTGGCCTTCATGTATCTTGCACAGCATAGTTTTTCTTAGTCGTGCAGGTATGACAAACCTATTGCCTTTGTAAATAATACTATCGACAACTGTAAGGTCACTGCGGTACATCCAATAATCATGGATAGACAGCGGGCACGCATGTTTTTCTGCTGGCCAACCTTTCAGAATGATATCTTTCAACACCTTCATTGTGTCATCTGTCTCAGTTTCTTTCCTAATCTGTTCTTGTCTTGCAAGAGACACTGGTAGAGAAGCTATGATCAAATTAACATAGGCTTCTATCTCTTCATCCATCAGACTTTTGGAACCTTCACTTTTGTCCACAGCACGAGAAAGTGTATCAGCAATGTACATGTATTTGCCGGGACAGAACAGCAAGTGTACATCATATTTCTGTAGTCTGATAAGCATTCGTTGAATTTTCATGGGACAGTCATGTAATGATTTAGTCATGATAGCTACCAATGGCTTGTGGTCAGTTTCCACTGTAAATGTTTGACCATACACAAACTGATGAAATCGCTCACATGCATATGTGATCGCTAGAAGTTCTATTTCTATCTGAGCATACCTTGTTTCAGCACTTGTCAGTGCTCTTGATGCATAGATTACTGGTTGCCATGTATCCTCACGTTCTTGTAACAGCACTGAGCCTAGGCCAAATTGCGAAGCATCTGCTGAAATTCTTATTCTTTTCGCAGGATCAAAGAATTTTAGCACTGGTTGCTCTGTAATGTTCTGTTTCAAGTTTTGCCAACTTTCTTCTTGTTCACGTGACCACATCCACTCGTTATCTTTGTCCAACAACCATCTAAGAGAGGCTGTTCGTTCAGAGAGTTGAGAAATAAACTTTCCTAAGTAAGTAATCATTCCTAGGAATCTTCTGACGTTGTCTTTGTTGTTAGGACGTTCCATGTTCACTATGGCTGATAGTTTCCTTGGGTCTGGTTTTACACCTTGATCCGAGACCACGTCGCCCATAAAGGTAAGTGTATTCACGCCAAATTCACATTTGTCCTTGTTTAGCTTTAGATTCACTTTCTTGACAAGTTCCATTACTCTCAATCTAGAATCATGTTCTTCCTTTGTAGAGCCACAGACAATAATGTCATCCATCATTGTTTCAACACCTGGAATATGTTCAAAAATCATGTGTATCTTTTTGTGATATACTTCTGGAGCAGAGAATATTCCATATGGTAGTCGAAGAAATCTGTATCGACCTTCTGGTGTATTAAATGTACAAAGCTTTGAGCTGGCCTCATCTAGCTTCATTTGCCAGAATCCTGAAGATGCGTCCAATTTACTGAACCATTTTGCTCCCGCAAATTGCGACATGATTTCATCTCTGGTTGGTAGTTTGAAATGTTCTCGTTTAATAGCTTTATTTAAATCTCTGGGGTCTAGACATATTCTGAGCTGTCCATTTTTCTTTTCAACAATTACTAAGGAGCTTACCCATTCAGTTGGCTCATCAACTTTCTGTATCACACCCAAGGCTTCCATGCGATTTAACTCTTGTTTCAGTTTTTCTCTCAGCGCAAACTGCACTTTTTCTACAGGGGTGTATCACTGAAGAAACTTGTGTGTCTATATTTATTGTATGCTCTCCAGGCAAACACCTAGACCTTCAAACAAGTCTCTGTATTCTGTAAACATCGAATTGCAGTCATCTTCTACTTGTGATGTCACCATAAAAACTTTCTTTAGCAAGCTTAGTTTCTCACAGGAACTTAATCCTAGAATCGGTTGCACATTTTTATCCACAATCAGTAGAGATATTTTAAACTGTTGTCCCTTATATTTCAGTGTCACTAAGCATATACCTTTCACAGGAATTTCCTCCCCAGTGTACCCTGTAACTTTCACTTTGGCTGGATGAATTTTGGGTTTTACTCTAAAAGTCTTATAGTCTTGAAACGATATTAAATTCACCTGCGCGCCAGTATCAAGCTTAAAGGGAATGACAATCTCATTCACAGTTAAAGGGACAATCCATTCTTTCTTATCTGCACTGCAAAGTTCAATGCAATCCACAAAGAATTCCTCTGTTTGTTTAACAGCATACACATTGGTTGTTTTACTTTTCATTTTACAGCATTTGGCAAAGTGATTAAGTCTACCACATTTCATGCAGGTTTTACCATAAGCTGGGCACATTTTAGGATTGTGAGCATTTCCACATCTACTACACATTTCCTTATTAGACTGTGGCTTAGACTGCTTCATTCTTGAGAATGGAGGTTTGCTTTGCTCTGTGTTCTGTACTACATGGACAGCTTCATCAACTTCCTTGTGTAACATTTTGGCTTGAAATCTAGTTATTTCTGCAGATCTACACATAGTCACTGCCTTGTCTAGTGTTAGGTCTTGCTCTCTCAGCAGTCTCTCTCTGAGTCCATTATCAGGTACTCCAAAGACAATACGATCTCTAATCAGTGAATCCTTTAAATCACCAAACTCACAGGTTTTACTGAGTGATTGCAGCTCTGTAACATACTGATCAAATCCATCTACAGACTTCTGATCACATGTGAAAAACTTATATCTTTCATATGTCACATTTTTCCTTGGCACAAAGTAATCCTCAAACTTTTGCATTATAGAAGATAGCACCATATTCTGCCCCTCAGCAAACTGAAAACTATTATAAATGTCCAGCACATCCTCTCCTATCACATGGAGGAAAATGGATGCCTTCGTTTTGTCAGCCTCTGTATCAGCTCCACATGCAGCAAGATATATATTAAACCTTTGCTTAAATCTTTTCCAGTTTTCAGACAAGTTACCAGACATCAGCATGCCGGTTGGAGGAGCAAGTTTATCCATGGTTACTCACTGTTTGAAGAGAGGAGCACGCGGCAGGCTTTGCAGACACCAAGTATCATAGCCTTACAGACTTCTGCAGGATTCTTTCATACACTGAGAGCACTAGTAGTCCAAATTCAACTTCTTCTGCCACCATGTTTTGTTCATATGTTTGTAAATCAAGTCATCAGGACACAGAGACATGTGAGTTCACTGCTGTGCTGTTTATTTCATCACCAACTCCAGGCACACTGCACACTGGACCACCCACTTCCCAGCATCTCCCTGGTCCCAGGGACCATCATTGAAGATTCAGGCTTACACATATATAAGGAAGTGTCTACAAATATTAAGCATTCTAATACACTAACATCACACCACCGACCCCCATGTCCCTCCATAGCATCACCTCCTCGCCCTCGTGTCTCTGAAGCAGCAGCCTCAGCAACCACCTCTCCCCTGTGTCTCTATTTAGCATAACCTTTATCCCCCCTCATGTCTGCAACAGCTTTAGCAAACCCCAACTCCTCTGTGTCTCTATATAGCAATAGTTCCTGTCCCATCTAATTTCTGCAGCAGCCTCAGCAAACCCCTTCTCCCCTTTGTCTCTGTATAACATTAGCTTTCATATACCCCATTGGAGTGCCTGCGGTAGCTTAACTTACCGTATTTCTAACTTGCTCCTCCTTATATAAGCAGCACAGCAGGCTCTTTACTTTACCTTAAAACAACAGAAAGCAGCGCTCAAATAAACTCTAGATATATTATAATCATGTATTGAACATATATTTAATAATTAAAACATTACATATATAGTAATAATGTTTAAAATCAGTGTCAATTGATATGTAACCTAAAAAGGCTGATCTCACCCACTGAGGTATGGTAAGAATTGAGTCCAATCGGTAGTATACATCCAATTGGTAGTATTTATATCTTTACTTTACCTTACTTTACAGTACGGATGTCATGACATCATGCGCAGAAAAAAAAGTTATTGTGCCAGCCCGGTTCATGGTGATGCCGGTAAAGGTGCTTTCCAGACCCCCTAGTGATGCAAACATTGGGATGGGACCTGGCCACAGTCAGGCTGGCTTGGGTCACAGGAGGGGGAACACCACAGCATCACCAAGAGCTTGATGGGAGTAGCTCCAGCTAGGAGGGCCCTTGACAGAGGGGGGCCTGGCTCTGGCTCTGCTCAGGACAGTACACATCACCAGAGTAGTTTGGGAGCTAGCATGCCCCAAAGTAGTATGGCATGATGATTAGAGAGGAAGCAGCTATAACAGAAGCCCCTCTCATTTGTCAAGCAACACTGTCTGCTGGTTCACCTTTTATACATTGCTCAGGTTCTGACATCTTGCCTGTGCTGTGGGTTTACTTTGGATTCTGCATACAGTTGTGCTCATAAGTTTACATACCCTAGCAGAATTTGTGATTTTCTGGCCATTTGTCAGAGAATATGAATGATAATTCACAAACTTTTCTTTCACTCATGGTTAGTGGTTGGGTGAAGCCATTTATTGTCAAACAACTGTGTTTATTCTTTTTAAATCGAAATGACAACAGAAACTACCCAAATGACCCTGATCAAAAGTTTACATACCCTGGAGATTTTGGCCTGATTACATGCACACAAGTTGACACAAACCGGTTTGAATGGCTACTAAAGGTAACCATCCTCACCTGTGATCTGTTTGCTTGTAATCAGTGTGTGTGTGTGTGTGTATAAAAGGTCAGTAAGTTTCTGGACTCCTGAAAGACCCTTGCATCTTTCATCCAGTGCTGCACTGACGTGTCTGGATTCTGAGTCATGGGGAAACCAAAAGAATTGTTAAAGGATCTGCGGGAAAAGGTAATTGAACTGTATAAAACAGGAAAGGGATATAAAAATATATCCAAGCAATTGAGAATGCCAATCAGCAGTGTTCAAACTCTAATTAAGAAGTGGAAAATGAGGGATTCTGTGGAAACCAAATCACGGTCAGGTAGACCAACAAAATTTTCAGCCACAACTGCCAGGAAAAGTGTTCTGGATGCAAAGAAAAATCGACAAATAACTTCAGCTGAAATACAGGACTCTCTGAAAAAAAGTGGTGTGGTTGTTTCAAGATGCACAATACGGAGGCATTTGAAGAAAAATGGGCTGCATGGTCGAGTCGCCAGAAGAAAGCCATTACTACGCAAATGCCACAAAGCATCCCGCGTACAATACTACAAACAGCACAGAGGCAAGCCTCAAAACTTCTGGAACAAAGTCATTTGGAGTGATGAGACCAAAATTTTACTTTTTGGCCACAACCATAAACGTTACATTTGGTTACAACAAGGCCTATGCTGAAAGGTACACCATTACTACTGTGAAACACGGAGGTGAATCGCTGATGTTTTGGGGATGTGTGAGCTACAAAGGCACTGGAAACGTGGTCAAAATTGATGGCAAGATGAATGCAGCATGTTATCAGAAAATACTGGAGGAAAATTTGCACTCATCAGCCCGGAAGCTGCGCATGGGACGTACTTGGACGTTCCAACATGACAATGATCCAAAACACAAGGCCAAGTCGACTTGTCATTGGCTACAGCAGAATAAAGTGAAGGTTCTGGAGTGGCCATCTCAGTCTCCTGACCTCAATATCATTGAGCCAATCTGGGGAGATCTCAAACGTGCAGTTCATGCAAGACAGCCCAAGAATTTACAGGAACTGGAGGCTTTTTGCCAAGAAGAATGGGCAGCTTTACCATCTGAGAAAAAAAAGAGCCTCATCCACAACTACCACAAAAGACTTCAAGCTGTCATTGATGTTAAAGGGGGCAATACACGGCATTAAGAACTGGGGTATGTAAACTTTTGATCAGGGTCATTTGGGTAGTTTTTGTTGTCATTATGATTTAAAAAGAGTAAACACAGTTGTTTGACAATAAATGGCTTCACCCAACCACTAACCATGAGTGAAAGAAAAGTTTGTGAGTTATCATTCATATTCTCTGACAAATGGCCAGAAAATCACAAATTCTGCTAGGGTATGTAATCTTATGAGCACAACTGTATGCTGTTCACAAAGGCAAATGTGATACCCTGCTTAAGGTGATACCCTGCTTAAGGGTTCTTCCCCCAGACACAGTAAATGCATGACCAAACTGGTATGCACAAGAATGTAATATTTAATTTAAATAAACTTAGGTAAGACCTGGAATGGGGCAGCAAGATGGTTGTTATAAATTATTAATTTTTTTTACATGTATACTTAGTTCACTATAAATAAAATGCAGTCTCATAGTTACTTGTAGCTTTATCAGTAATGAATTATCACTATAAAGCTAAAGAATGTTTAAGATAAATTCTATGTTCACAAAATACACAAAAACTGGATATTCACATCAATCTAACATAATATGCACTCTGCTAGCACTCTTTAAATGTCCCTTTAAGTAATGGAGGGTCATTTACTCCAAATACCAATGTCCAGAACACTATGAAATCTGATGAAGACTCAGCAAATGATGTTAATACTGGTAATCCGGGTCACATCTGAGCCTGTGTGTGCACATTGGGGACCTTAAAGTGTATACACATCTAACACTTAGATAGCAGCATTGCAGTGTTGATATGTATTGTATAGAAAGACTTATCACACACTATGGGCCTAATTCAGACCTGATCGCTAAGCTGCGTTTTCGTACAGCGTGCGATAAGGTCTAAACTGCACATGCATATGCACTGCAATGTGCAGGCGCGTCACACGGGTACAAAGCAGATCGCCGCTCAGCGATGGGTTTGTGCAAAGAATCCATTTGCACGGGTTTTCGCAAGGAGATTGACAGGAAGAAGCCGTTTGTTGGTGTCAACTGACCATTTTCTTGGAGAGGTTGGAAAAACGCAGGCATGTCCATGCGTTTGCAGGGATGGTTCCTGACGTCAATTCCGGCCCCGGACAGGCTGATGTGATCGCAGCGGTTGAGTAAGTCCTGGGCTACTCAGAGACTGCACAAAATCTGTTTGTACAGCTCTGCTACACATGCGATCACACACTTGCAAAGCGAAAATACACTCCCCTATGGGCAGCGACTATGCGAACGCAGGACTGCAAAAAAAACCTAGCAAGCAAACAGGTCTGAATTAGGCCCGATGTCTGTTCAACAACAATGAGTGCTTGTGGACATATAAATGGTTTCATTTTACCATGTACTGTACTAAGGGGGTAATTCAGACCTGATCGCTAGGGTGCATTTTTTGCATAACTGCGATCAGATAGTCGCCGCCTACAAGGGGGGTATATGTTGTGCGCAGGTGTGCGATCGCATTTGTAGCAGAGCTACACAAACATCAGGTAAGTATACAGATGTGGATAAATCCACAGGGAACCAGCGCTCAAACCCTATTTGTAGTGGTGAATGATACGGTTATAAAGTGAAACTAAAATCAATAATGAAAAAGCAGGTAATATACTTAAGGTTGTTTATTCTAAGGTGCTGAGATACTTTCTTTCCCAACAGGTATAAATTCGGTTTAAAAGTCAATCAGTGATTGGGGCACGCTCCTGGTTTGAGCTTAAATTCTGAAGTGCAAGGTTCAATTGAAAGAACAAATGCTGTAATCTTTGTAAAGTCGAGAAAAAGAAAAATGCCACAAAAAAAGATTAATGATAATATGTACTAAAGTCCAAACGGTTTACAAGTCTATACAGACAGCGGCGTCCCGCTAATCTGTGCTCTGAAGTGAAGAATTCTCTTGTGAAGTGATGAACAGTTGACAGCGGTAGTGTATGCTTTGGTTAGAGTGGAGAATAAGGACCCTGGACTGGCGCTATTCCTCCTGCAGCACGTCCCACAGTAGAGCGCCCGAATCAGGCCCGCTCTGTGCGGCCCCACAGAGCGGGCCTGATTCGGGCGCTCTACTGTGGGACGTGCTGCAGGAGGAATAGCGCCAGTCCAGGGTCCTTATTCTCCACTCTAACCAAAGCATACACTACCGCTGTCAACTGTTCATCACTTCACAAGAGAATTCTTCACTTCAGAGCACAGATTAGCGGGACGCCGCTGTCTGTATAGACTTGTAAACCGTTTGGACTTTAGTACATATTATCATTAATTTTTTTTGTGGCATTTTTCTTTTTCTTTTTCTCGACTTTACAAAGATTACAGCATTTGTTCTTTCAATTGAACCTTGCACTTCAGAATTTAAGCTCAAACCAGGAGCGTGCCCCAATCACTGATTGACTTTTAAACCGAATTTATACCTGTTGGGAAAGAAAGTATCTCAGCATCTTAGAATAAACAACCTTAAGTATATTACCTGCTTTTTCATTATTGATTTTAGTTTCACTTTATAACCGTATCATTCACCACTACAAATAGGGTTTGAGCGCTGGTTCCCTGTGGATTTATCCACATCTGTATACTTACCATTTAAGGGGGAGTGGGACACCCCTCATTACCAGCAGCACACCCCGCCTCAGATTAACACCTCAGTGTGCAGAGAACCCATTTCTGTATATCTACACAAACATCAGTTTGTGCAGTCTCTGCTCAGACCAGGACTTACACACTGTGATGGATTGCTGGTGATCGGGGCTGGAGCTGACGTCAGACACCCTCTCTCCAAACACCTGAGCCTGCCTACGTTTTTCCGGACATTCCTTTAAAACGGTCAACTGCCACTCACAAACATCCTCTTCCTGTCAATCACCTTGCGATCTCCCGATTGCTTTCTTCACAGCATCGTGTCGCTATGCACTGATGTCCGGTGCAGTCGTCCGACGCGCAGACGCATTGCGTTGCATATGCATGCACAGTTCAGACCTGATCTCCCGCTGTGCAAAAACGCACAGCAGCGATCAGGACCAATATTTACTAAGAATTCGAGTTTGTCCGTTTTGTGTTTTTTTTTCTAAGTCCCAATCCGGGAATTCACTAAGCACCAATCTCGGCAGTGTTTGGACTATTCGTAATGGTTTGATTTGCAAAGTTCCAAAATACGAATGAATAGACCATCGGTCAAACGCGGCTGTTATTTCATACAATACGGGAATTCACTATTCATTCGTATTTGGGTGTTAGTTTCTGAGTGCTCAAGTGCGGGTCTGTTTTTTTTCGATTCGTTAAAAAAAGCAGCAAAAAAATAGACCTGCTTTTTCCAGTCGAGTTTGGATAACCATGCACGGATCAGTGAGATCTGTGCATGTTTATCTATGGGAAAGGGTCTGCTTAGTGTAAAAACTGTAAAAAAAATTGCGTGGGGTCCCCCCTCCTAAGCATAACCAGCCTCGGGCTCTTTGAGCCGGTCCTGGTTGAAAAAATATGGGGAGAAAAATGACAGGGGTTCCCCCATATTTAATCAACCAGCAACGGGCTCTGCACCTGGTCCTGGTTCCAAAAATACGGGGGACAAAAAGCGTAGGGGTCCCCCGTATTTTTTAAACCAGCACCGGGCTCCAACAGCCAGGTACATAATGCCACAGCCAGGGGACACTTTTATACTGGTCCCTGCGGCCCTGGCATTACATACCCAACTAGTCACCCCTGGCCGAGGGGGATACCCTGGAGGAGTGGGAACCCCTTAAATCAAGGGGTCCCCCCCTCCATCCACCCAAGGGCCAGGGGTGAAGCCCGAGGCTGTCCCCCCCATCCAAGGGCGGCGGATGGGGGGCTGATAGCCTTTTGAAAAAATGTGAATATTGTTTTTAGTAGCAGTACTACAAGTCCCAGCAAGCCTCCCCCGCAAGCTGGTACTTGGAGAACCACAAGTACCAGCATGCAGTGGAAAACCGGGCCCGCTGGTCCCTGTAGTACTGCTACTAAAAAAATACCCCCCAAAAAAACAGGACACACACACCGTGAAAGTATAAGTTTATTACATACATGCACACCTCCATACACAGAGCCGGCCCTAACCAATATGATGCCCTAGGCAAGATTTTGGCTGGTGCCCCCTAGCACCACCGCTAGTTCCACCTCTGACCCTGCACCCCTTTCCCAGCACCATCACCCCCCAACCATAGCAGTCCTTTATTGTTTTCCTACCCCCTGTAATTTAAATAAGAACAGTGTGCACATTCGGTGCACAGCCCAAAAAGGTATGTGTTTTTGCTGGCAAGGGGCATGGCCACACAATAGTACCCCCAATTCAAATTATGCCTCACAGTAGTGCAACTTTATTCACAATTTATCATACGATAGTGTCCCTTATTCATATTACATCACACAGTAGTACCAATTTACCTTATATACGTTACTTCTCACAGTAGTGCCCCTCATTCACATAACATCATACTGAATTGCTCCTTATTCACATTATACCACTCCATATTTCTCTTTATTCTCATTACACAACGCCATATTGCTCCTTATTCACATTATACCACACCATATTGCTCTTTATTGTCATTACACCACACCATATTGCTACTTATTCACATTACACCACACCATATTGCTCTTTATTCACATTAGACCACACAGTAGAGCACCTTATACACATAATGCCACACACATTGGTAATGAATTTATACACATAATACCACACAGTAATGCCCCTGACACATATGACACACATTATTAATGCCCTTATAAACATAGTGTGCCTTACACATTATGCCAACCCTTATTAATGCCCTTATTCACATAATTTCCCTTACACATATGCCACACTTTGTTAATGCCCTTATACACATAATGACACACATAATGTCCCTTGCACATATGCCACACATTATTAGTGCCCTTATATACATAATGACACACATAGTGCCCCTTACACATTATTAATGCCCTTATACAAATAATGACACATATAGTTCCTGGCGTGAGTCAACTGGCAGCTCTGCTAATGTCAAGTGCCTATTTTTTATGAAAATGCATCTTATTTGCATTGCTATGTGGTTAGGATGCACAAGCAGCTTCTGCTGATTAAAATGATATGCAACATGCCTATATATTGTGTGCGACTGTGGCTGTATCTGCATACGAAATGCTGGACACAGAATATAGGCATGCCGCATATCATTTTAATCAGCAGAAGCTGCTTGTGCCCCTAGGCATACCAGATGCCCTAGGCAATTGCCTAGTTTGCCTATGCCTAAGGCCGGCTCTGTCCATACATACATACATACATACATACATACATACTTACCTATGTTCCCACGAGGCTCGGTCCTCTTCTCCATGTAGAATCCTTGGGGTACCTGTGAAAAAAATTATACTCACATAATCCAGTGTAGAATCAGACCTTTGTATAATCCACGTACTTGGCAAAATAATAAAACGGAAACCCAACCACGCACTGAAAGGGGTCCCATGTTTACACATGGGACCCCTTTCCCCGTCTGCCAGGACCCCCCCTGACTTCTGTCAAAGAGGGTCCCTTCAGCCAATCAGGGAGCGCCACGTCGTGGCACTCTCCTGATTGACTGTGTGCTCCTGTAGTGTCTGTGAGGCAGCACACGGCACAGATACAATGTAGCGCCTATGCGCTCCATTGTAGCCAATGGTGGGAACTTTGCGGTCAGCGGTTGACCGAAAGTAACCTCACCGCTGACCGCAAAGTTCCCTTATCTCTTTATCTGCATCATGCTGCTTAATGTCTTCTTCCAGCTCTCCTCTCTCAATGGCTCCAACCTTCAACTGTTTTTTTTGCCACTCAACTGACTAATATTTAAAATAAAAAATGCTCAGAAATTGACTTTTTTTTAATGATTGAATTAGGCTAAGAACATTTACTTAAAGTACATCCAATACAATTTTATTTATAAAAAAAAAAAAAAATAGTATGTACAAACATCGATGGTTGGAACATTGTGACCATCAATAGTTGGAACACTGCAACTTAGTTTTCCGGCACGTGATCCTCTCTGCAGCCTCCAGAGCTCATCAGGAAAGGTGAGGGCTGCTTATTTTTACACTTCTCCTGTGGGTGATAGTGTATGCAGAACCCGCTGCTGCCGGGCTGACTGATCAGCAGTGATCAGCAGCACGGCATGCACTGTGGGGGAGAGAAAGTGCATGACGCACAGTGAGCTTAGGGCCTAATTCAGACCTGATCCCAGCAGCAAAATTGTTCTATAATGGGCAAAACCATGTGCACTGCGGGGGGTGGGGAGATATAACATGTGGTGGGTGGGTTATTTTGTTTCTGTGCATGTAAATACTGGCTGCTTTATTTTTAAACTGCAATTTAGACTTCAGTTTGAACACACCGCACCCAAATTTAACTGTCTCTGCACATGTAATATCTGCCCCACCTGCAGTGCACATGGTTTTATCCATTAGAGCACAGGTTCTCAAACTCGGTCCTCAGGACCCCACACAGTACATGTTTTGCAGGTCTCTTCACAGAATCACAAGTGAAATAATTGGCTTCACCTGTGGACCTTTTAAAATGTGTCAGTGAGTAATTAATACACCTGTGCACTTGCTGGGTTACCTGCAAAACATGCACTGTGTGGGGTCCTGAGGACCGAGTTTGAGAACCACTGCATTAGAGAACAATTTTGCTGCTGCGATCAGGTCTGTATTAGGCCCCATGTCAAGGAAAGTCCAGCCTGGTGTGGTCACATCTGATGCAGCCATGCTAGCAAAGTGGTTAAGTCAATTTTGTTTGAAATGGCGCTGGTCTCTATGCTCTTTTTAAAAGAGAAGCCTGCCCACGAAATGGCTGTCATCAGAGTTGCTTATAAAGTAAGACAGGTCTTTAAGTAATACCTCACTTATTATAAGACAGGTCTTTAAGTAATACCTCACAATAGCAGGATAGCACATAAGAACATCACCAGCCTGGGCTATGCAGGGGCAATGGTAGTATCCAGTATAAGATAGATAGATAGATAGATAGATAGATAGATAGATAGATAGATAGATAGATAGATAGATAGATAGATAGATAGATACAGATAGGGTAGGAGATTACAGGGGTCCATTAATAAGCAAACGTCAGTTGCTTTATCAGTAAAAAAAAATAAAAAATACTTTTTAAAAGTCTACGCCAGGAAAAAAAAGTTGTTTGGTTCAGTGGCGGAACTAGCGAGCGGTGGGCCCATGTGCGACAAAATGCTTTGCCCCCCATCTAAGTCCACCGCCTCACCCCTGGAGAGGATCTGGTGAGGGGGACCTGCTCAGGGCCAGAGAAATGGATACCTAGCAACAGTGCCATTATTAATTAGTCATTTTAGTGCTGTGTGCAAGAAATGGCATCGGAGCCCCGCCCCTCTATGTAAAACAGGGGCAGTGCGCGCCGCAGGCGTTCGCAAAAAATAGGGGCGTGGCTTCGTGGGGAAGGGGTGTGGCTACAAAATAATACCAATTCATATAACGGTGCACAGTAGTCTCCATTATTCAAATTACGCTGCACGGTAGTACCACTACACCAGGTAGAGACCCTTTTGCACATTATGGCGGACAGCTTCCCCTTTTTTACACATTACGGCAGACAGCGTCCCTCTTTTTACACATTACGGCAGACAGCGTCCCCTTTTTACACATTACGACAGACAGTGTGCCCTTTTTACACATTACGACAGACAGCGTCCCCTTTTTTACACATTATGGCAGACAGCGTCCCTTTTTTACACATTACGGCAGACAGCGTCCCATTTTTACACATTACGGCACACAGCGTCCCTTTTTTACACATTACAACAGACAGTGTCCCATTTTTCCACATTACGGCAGACAGCGTCCCATTTTTTGCACATTACGGCAGACAGCGTCCTATTTATTACACATTACGGCAGACAGCGTCCCATTTATTACACATTACGGCAGACAGCGTCCCATTTTTTGCATATTACGGCAGACAGCGTCCCATTTATTACACATTACGGCAGACAGCGTCCCATTTATTACACATTACGGCAGACAGCGTCCCATTTTTTGCATATTACGGCAGACAGCGTCCCATTTATTATACATTACGGCAGACAGCGTCCCATGTTTTGCACATTACGGCAGACAGCATCCCATTTATTAGACATTACGGCAGACAGCGTCCCATTTTTTGCATATTACGGCAGACAGCGTCCCATTTATTATACATTACGGCAGACAGCGTCCCATGTTTTGCACATTACGGCAAACAGGATAGATAGATAGCTAGATAGATAGATAGATAGATAGATAGATAGAATAGGTATACTTACCGATTCCGCTGGCTCAGGCTCCTCGTGCAGCTTCTGTTCTGGCAGGGGAGAAGGAGGGGTGGAGGAGGGAGCCGCAGCAGCGCTATGTCATTGGTAGAAGCGCTGCTGCGCTGGACCTCTCCTTTACCATAGGCTGCCCTCCGCCGCTGTGAATGCTGGGATGGGATGCGATGCGCATCCCAGCATTCACAGCGGCGGAGGGCAACCTATGGTAAAGTAGAGGGCCAGCAGCAGCAGCGCTTCTACCAATTACACAGCGCTGCTGCGGCTCCCTCCTCCATCCCTCCTCCTCCCCCCCTGTAGCCGGTGCGCGCAACATCTCCTCGGCAGCGGCGGAACACAGCGGCAGCCAGGCGGCATATAATGAGTCAGTTTGACTCATTACATGCCGTACTGGCTGTGGGCCCCTTGACAGTTGCGGGCCCCAGTGCAAGGCACTGCCTGCACTGGCGCTAGTTCCGCCTCTGGTTTGGTTACATCAATTACAACAGGATTTTGGAGAGTCAGTAGCTTAACCCAGTGGTTCTCAACTGCGGTCCTCAAGTACCCCCAACACTTCATGTTTTCCAGGTCACCTAGCAGTTGAACAGGTGTATTCATTACTCACTGACACATTATAAAAGACGACCAGCTGGAGCAAAAAAATTCACTTGCAATCCTGTGAGGAGACCTGGAAAACATGAACTGTTGGGGGTACTTGAGGACCGAGTTTGAGAACCACTGGCTTAACCGACAGTATTATGTAAGGACAATCAGGGATGTATAAAGCTTGCAAACAGTGAAAAGATAATCACTAGAACCAAACATATTGATGTGAAGAATCATTACCATAGAGATCTAGTGGAGCAAGATGTGATTCTGCTTACATACAATGAGACTGAAAATATGTTGGCAGATGTTTTGACAAAACCAATCCCAAGGCCAATGTTTGAGGACATTAGATCCAAGATTGAGCTGGTATAAAAACAATTGTTGAGTTGGAGTGTTAGACATGTGTCAAATTGATATTGCAACCACTGTTCTCAGCTGTGTTTGTTATACATGCAGATGTCATCCATGTTTAGCTGCTGATAAAGTTAGTTAAAAAATAAAAAATATACGTTATGGTAAGAACTTACCGTTGATAACGGTATTTCTCCTATGTCCACAGGTTCCACAGGATAACAATGGGATATGATGGAGCGATAGCGGATTGGCACCAAACGATCACAAGCTTTCAGTCCTCCCAGGATGCAACGGGCCTATCCATATATCCCCACCCACTGGCTCAGGCAAATCAGTTGGATTCCAAAGCATTTAGGCAGGAGCATCATGTAGAGCCCTAATCAGGCGAGAAGAAGACACATGCATACCCTTCCGTACAAGAAGGAAGAGGTTAGTGAGTAGAAAGATCCTCAAATCAGGTGTGTCAGGGTGGGATCCCTGTGAAACCTGTGGACATAGGAGAAATACCGTTATCAACGGTAAGTTCTTACCATAACGTATATTTCTCCGGCAGGGTCCACAGGTTATCCACAGGATAACAATGGGATTTCCCAAAGCAATTTTTAGTGGTGGGGATGTTCCTGATTGGTAGGAGTACCATTCGCCTGAATTCAGCGTCATGAGAGACAAAAGTAACCAAGGCATAATGTCTATGAGTGTGTTAATGGAAGACCATGTGGCTGCCTTACATATCTGTTCCTGCTGAAGCATCATGCTGTGCTGCCCATGAAGGACCTACCTTACGAATAGAGTGAATAGAGACATTAGCCGGAACAGGGAGATCAGCTTGAGAGTATGCTTCTGAAATCGTTATTCGAAGCCATCTTGCCAGCATCTGTTTTGTAGCAGGCCATCCTCTCATGTGAAATTCGTAGAGAATGAAGAGAGAATCTGTCTTTCTTACAGCACAGGTACAACCCACGTAGACCCTTAATGCCCGGACTACGTCCAGCGACGCATCTCCCGAAGAAAGTCCTGATACCTGAAAAAAATGGGACTACAATTTCTTCATTAAGGTGGACCTTAGACCCCACCTTATGAAGATACCCAGATCTAGTTATGAGAACTACTTTATCTGGATAAACATCAGAAAAGGAGATTTACATAACAGTGCTCCTAAATCTGATAATCTTCTAGCTGATGCCATAGTCAGCAGAAAGAGAACTTTAGCTGTTAACCATTTAAGATCCACTTTTTTAAGTGGTTCCAATGGAGCCACTTGAAGGGGTGGTCTTCTGTTTGCCGGCGGTCGGGCTCCCGGCGCTCAGTATACCGGCGCCGGGAGCCCGACCGCCGGCTTACCGACACTTATTTTCCCTCGTGGGGGTCCACGACCCCCATAGAGGGAGAATAAAATAGTGTGGCGCGCGTAGCGCGCCACCGTGCCCGTAGCGTGGCGAGCGCAGCGAGCCCGCAAGGGGCTCATTTGCGCTCGCCAAGCTGTCGGTAAGCCGGCGGTCGGGCTCCCGGCGCCGGGATGCTGGTCGCCGGGAGCCCGACCGCCGGCCACCCGTAGTGAACCCACTTGAAGGGCTTTGAGGACTAGACTGCCGTCCCAAAGCACCGCAGGCAGAACAAAGGAAGGTTGAACACGCAGCATTCCCTGGAAAAAGTGCGCCCATCCTGAAAATTGGCAATTCTTTTCTTTCGGAACTATGCAGTCAATACTGACACTTGCACTCTCAAGGAAGCCATCCTTAAACCTTTATCCGCTCCCGCCTGAAAGAATGCTAGATCCCTGGGAATTCTGAAAGATTTTGGGTCCATAACTCTTCCATTACACCAATGATTATAGGCTTGCTACATTCGGTGGCAAATATGAGCCGAGGAAGTCTTACCTGCTCTGAACATTGTTTGATTTACCTGTGAGAATCCTCTTGACTTCAGAATATTTCAAAAGCCACGCCGTAAAAGACAGTTGATCCAGATGTCTGTGATAACAAGGACCCTGCATTAGCAGATCTGGGCGTTGAGGAAGCAGAAGTGGAGCGTCCATCGACATTCTCTACGGATCTGTGTACCAACGCCTTCTTGGACAAGCCGGAGCTATTAGAATCATGGCACCCTTAGCTTCTTTTATCTTCCTCGCTACCCTGGTAGCAGGATGATTGGAGGAAAAAGATACGTCACTTTTGTTGTATTTTCCTCACCATCCTGGGTAGCAGAATGATCCGAGGATATACATAAGTGAAATGAAATTCCCATTTTATCAAAAAAAGACGTACACAAAGATCACTACCTGATCCCTTGTTCCTGACACGTATATGGGTCTTTTGCCGATAGGACGTCATGAGATCTATCTCTGGCAAACCCCACTTGTCTACCCAAGTCTGAAAAGACTTATGGGTGTAGAGCCCATTCGCTTAACTGAATAGCGTGTAGACTGTGAAAGTGTTCTCCAGTTTAGGACTCCTGGAATGAATACTGCTGACAAGGCTGGAAGGTAGAACTCTGTTCCCTTTAATATGTGACTTACCTTCTTCTTTGCTGTTTAGCTGCGTGTTCTTCTCTGAAGGTTGAGGTACACTAATGCCATTGCCTTGGCCCTGCGGATCTAGACTGGTTTTCCTTTAGGAGTGTCCCTTACCCAAACCAGGATCCTGTATATGGCACGAAGTACTAACAGGTTTATTAGCAGGCAACTTTCTTCTGTGGTCCATAGTCCCAGAATATTAATCTTTCGGACAATGGCCTTCCCCAGCCCCAAAGACTGGCATTTGTGGTTAGGATCTCCCAACTTGATATCTAACAAGGTTGTCCCCATGTCTAAATGGGATTTCTGTAGCCACCAGGCTAATTACTTTCTTACCTTCTCTGACAGTACCACTTCCTCTTGAAAATAATTACGGCAGATGTAGCATCTGAATCCACACCCCCGAAAAGACTGCAGCCTTAATACAGCGCTTTAGACCACTCGGCCATGCTACCACATCGTTTACTGTCCTTCTGGCCCACGTACAACACCTGTTATTCACAGGTGGTCTCCTATCAGAGATTTTAATCAGGCACAACACTGCTTAACTTCCAACATCAGATGAGATTGGACCTATCCAGTGTGATGCGGCTGTTGATAAAATAAGAAGCTGCAGAAGTCTTGAGTGGAATTGTTCATACTCCACCATGTTGAATGTTGACACCATCAAACCCATCATTCGCATGCTGCGTGAATTGATATTGTTTGACTGTGTAACAACTCCTGAGTCCTTGTCTGTGCCTTGGATATCTTATTCCGAGGTAAATATTTTCTGCAGGCTTTGATTCAGTATAGCCTCCCCGTGAGTCATCCGTTTTTGACGGTGCCAGGGATGACCTTGCCCCATTTATGAACCACCTGTACCTCTGCAGACAAGTTTTTGTCTGTTCGGGATAGCACAGAAGCTTTTCCTGTGATTGTTCACGAAAAAAGGGGCGGTCGAGGTATGGCAATTTTCTTATCCCCTGCTTGCGGAGATAAACTGCCATAATTATTTTGGAACATATTCTGGGGCTGTGGCTAGCCCAAAGGGTAAGACCTAGAACTGAATGTTGCTGAAGGATGGTAAACCTTGAAATAACAGTGATGGACAGTGCTACAGAAACCTGTAGGTAAGCATCCTGACTATCCAGGGATACTATGTAATCTACTGGCTCCTTACCCAACTATGGAGCACATCCATGTGAACCGTGGTACCCAAACCTATCTGTTTAGGATTTTAGAGATTGAGAATGGAGAAAAGAATCCTTCTGAATCAAACCCAGGTTGGAGTAAACCCCCTGTCCACATTGTGCATGGGTTACCGGGATGACTACTCGTGACCTTCTTGGAGTCTGATTCTGACTCCCCACTATCTGCTTACTCAAACATAGACTTTCAGCCAAAGTCAAGTTCCCAGAACCTTCTTTGATTCTGAATCAGCTTTGCCTGTAGTAAGCAAACTGATCTGTTAGCAGCTATTGTTAAGGTTGATGCCCCAAAAGCATAACCCATATCTTTGCTGCCTGTTACAGGTAAGCTATATGGGATTCTTGCTCCCCTGCAGGTACTGAAAACCATTACTTTTACTTTTGATGTTGACGGCAGAGGCCATATAGATTTTTGCACTATCAAATTATATGCATATGAGGCACTTCCCTTTTTTTTAACAATCCCCATCTGGAAAAGGATATTGGAATGTAGCCCAAACCTTTTCCTGATTCTCAGCTGTTGGTGTCCCCCTCGAGGAGGCCCTACCTGTTTTGGGACATTAAAATACGGGTGCCTTATTTTTAACCAAGGCTCTGCTGCCTGTAAGAACAGACTAGTCTTTACTGCTCTTATTGTTTCAGTTTATTCACTGAACTGATACCTTTTACCTGTTCTTCGTGTGCCGAAGTAGAGTATATAAAGCTTTCATCGTCTGATGATCATCATGTGTAGCCTGTGAAGTGGATGATTCATTTATAGTTGGTTTATCAGCTTGACTTATTTGGAAAAGCTGTTGGGAATATACCGTATGTAGGGAGCTGCATGTATGGATTCTAATGAACTCCATTCCCGGTATTGAGACTGTAGGAATTAACCTTTTAGCCAAACTGGACAAGGTCTGTGCAAACATCACCCAAGAGAGTTTCCCTATACCTGGTGTCAATCAGGGACCTGAACCTCCAACCATTTACACATAAACCATCCTGTACCAGATCACTCTTAGACATGATAACCAGCCTGTACCATTGCCACTCTTAGACATGATAAATAATCAGCCCTTTCACAGTACTACACAATTTGTGACTGTAACCACTTTATCTCTCTAAAGTGATATCAATCTGACGCTACCCATTCACCGGCATTGAGGATCAGGAAACCAACTGACAAACATATTTAAAGTCAGCAATCATACTAGCAGTCAGTCACATGTTATATATTAGTCATATGAGCACATAGTCAACTACAAACACATTTCCACTTCCCTTTCTAAGTGGAACCGATGCCTTACCTTCTCCCCGTGCTCCGGCCACAGCCTGGTAACGTCTGCTGGACCTGCTATTATATCCGCTATAAAAATAAAATAAGAAAGCTTAGGGCTGCCAAAAACAGCAGCCCTGTGACCATGGTCCGGCTCCTACCGCACCAAACAAAAAACTGATTTGCCTTAGCCAGTGGGCGGTGATATATGGACGGACCCGTCGCATCCTGGGAGGACTGAAAGCTTGTGATCGTTTGGTGCCAATCCGCTATCGCTCCATCATATCCCATTGTTATCCTGTGGATTACCTGTTGACCCTGCCGGAGAAAAGAAGAATAGCCATCTGTTTGTATGGACTTAATGGGCAGTGGACCGGGGGCCCCATAATCCTAGGGGCCTGGGCCATTTCAGCCAGTAAACACCCTCTCTCCCTTTATAACTTGCTGATTCAGGCAGTAATATTACATCCCCCCCACCCCCAATATCTTGCATCCATTGGCGGTAATCCCCAAATCCCCCATAGCCCGCAGCCGCGTATGCTAATGCCTGAACCCCCCCCCCCTCTCCCCTCCAGCATGCAGCCGTGGGCAGGAATGCCTGACAACCTCCACCCAATAGCTTACAACCACAGCAGGTAAAGGATCCCCCCATTACCAAGTGTCTATCTCACAGTCCTCCCACATCCACTTTAGTAATATCTCTGGCATCAGACCCTTTTTCACTATGTATGACACCAAATTTCTCATCCATGCATTTGTTATTTCCTGCCTGGTCTACTGCAACTCTCCTTTCTCATTTATCTCTCTGCCACGCTGCCTCATCCTCTACCCTCTGTAAGCTGCTTTATTGGATCCTTAACCACCACCTAATACAGTTTAACCCCTTGTTCCTCTCATAGCCCTAAATTGTTCCATCTCTGCCAACATCTTCAACCTAATTTCACACTGCCGCCTATTTGCTCCTCTCCTACATTGACTGTCTTCCCACCTCAACTCTGGTCACCTCCTCTTAATCCTGCATCCCAAATGTCTCCTGTGTTTCACTTTACTCTGGAACTCACTTTCTTGTGCAGGGCTAGCTTCCCTTGTTCTCTCCTCCTAGCATAATCCCACTAGTGCACCTTTTTGCTCTCTCCCTTTTCTCCACCATCAACACTGATACTGGTTGTTTGCCTACTCAGTGGGTACAGGCCAAGGGCAAAGCTATAACTTTGGAGGCCCCACAGCACAAACCCCACAGGCCCCCACTAGCACAACACCCCCTTCCCATACTAACACTTTAAGCACAATCCCATTCCACTCTCTTCCCTCCCCTCAGCAGACCACTTGCAACTTAACTGCCCTCCCTCCACTTCTCCTGGCAAACAAAGTGTACTGAGTCAGTGGGCAGCACTCACCCTTAGAGTCCAGTTGGCTACTGTTTTATTTACAGTATGTGCACTGCAGGTACATCTCTGCTCTCCCAGGCTTGCTCCGTCTCTACTCACTGACTGAAACAGGGAGGAGGCATGGCCATGGTCAGAGGACGTCCCTGCAGGCTCAGCCACGCCTCCTTCCAGCATAAGTGACAGGGAGGAGAGACCGAGCCGGCCGGGACAGCAGATGTGCCTGTAGCGCCCTGCTAGGAAAAAAGCAAATGGCAGCATAAATAGATGAAGGGGCAAGGCCTGCACCTATTGTAGCTATGCCCTTGGCACAAGCTCATTTAGGGATGTTTTGCTTCCACCCAGAGATGGCCCTAGGCATAGGAAAAATAGGCAATTGCCTAGGGCATGAATGCCTAGCCAGGGCCGTCTCAGTTTTACATTGGTGGTTTGTGGGGCACCCGCTGCTGTGAGCTTCGATCAGGTGGCAGCCAGCGCAGCAGGGCAGCACACAGAGCTTATGCATAGATGCAGTGCTGCTGGCAGACCACCGGTAATAAATATGCCACCTGCCGGAGTCCGGGGGAGAGAGGCTGCATGGGTCGCGCAGTGATGTCATGCGACCCTTAGCACGGCAAGCTGGGCAGAGGAATGGCAAAGTTTAGCAGCTAGAGGCATTTATGAAAAGTACATAAGAATAAGATGTGTTAAATTTTGCTACCAACAATACTTTTACTCTCCTTTTTCATCTGTACCAGAAAAATTATATTTATAATCAAGCTTGATAGAAAGGGGCCCATTTATTAGACCCAATAATTGTTATTTATTTATTATTTAATTTATTTAATTTATTTATTTACTAGTTAGTTATATATGGCACACACATTCTGCAGGACTTTACAGAGAATATTTGTCCATTCACAGCAGTCCCTGCCCCAGTAGAGCTTATAATACATGCAAACACATTCATGGTAGGGTTTAATTTTGTTGGGAGTCAGTTAACCTACCAGTATATTTTTGGATTGTGGTAGGAAACTGGAGTACCCTGGGGAAACCCACGCAAGCACGTGGAGAATATACAAACTCCATACAGTTAGGGCCATGGTGGGAATTGACCCACCATGACCTCTATTCACGGCAAAAAGAAATTCTGTAGCGCAGAGCTGTATCATGAAACACCCAAATAAGGAATATCACAAATAAGAGACAGGCATTTATTTTATTTTTCATGCAAAAAACATACTGCTCTCAAGCAGCCAGTCACTTTACTTTCTGCTGCAAAACCCATGGCTGCTTCCTGTGCCATCAAACCCCATATGCATCAGTGGCCATCACAGGGGAGGGTTCTGGTGCATTCCTATCCCAGTAAATTCTGCAATGTGTAGCCCAGTTGTTCTCAGACTGTGTGCTGTGGCACCTTGGGGTGCTTCAGGACACTTGCAGGGGGCCTCGAGTTGGTGAAAGAGAACTAATTCAAATTATTTATGGCCAATGTAAAAGGTAAAACCAGTGCTGGTGGCTGTCAATCATAAAATATGTGGACGAACAGGAGCGAATCTTGTCCCTCACCACATAATTAAACCTAAGGATGACATATAAACACAATTTACTTAATTTATTATATTTTTTTAAATTTACTAATAAGAAACTCTGATACTCTAGGGCGCCGTGATTCAAAAAATGTTTGAGAACCACAAATGAAGCCCATAGGCATCTTAGGTTGGCATTAGATGCTGGAGCCACTTCTGCTGCAGGGAGAGACCACTAGACCACCAAGGATGGTTAGTTGACAGTTCATTATGTCGTCATATCATTTGGGTAGACGTGCTGAGCATGTTGTTACGCACACCAGTGCTAACAGGAGTATACCGGTGTATGAACAGAGAGGGAAGCGAAGCAAATGAACTCACAGACAGTATAACATAACATACACAGGAGGTGATGGAATAACTAATAAACACAAAGTGAACGGAGAAGCCCAAAGGCTCAGGAATTGGGTGTCTCCCTAGTGTCAGGAATGCTCAGATGGAATAGAGCGGACAATGAAGCGAGGTGTAGTGATTTAACATATGGAGCACCTGAAATGATGTTGCTAAGAGCAACAGAAAAAACCCCAAAGGGTTACCAACGGGTGTGGGAATAAACTCCTTGGTCAGAGATAGAAATATAGACACAAGGAGAGTATCCACAATCCTAACCCCCCACTTGCAGGGCACAGGTTCAGCTTACTGCCACTGAACTGACACCTGGACGCCCTGCACAGTGAGGGAGGATTAAGCAAGCAGGTCTGAGAGTACAGCCGCAAACCTGCTGGGTTCACAGAATAGCAAAAGAACCCCAGCAGGTCAAACAACTGACTCCAGTCTTACTGCTAGGTCCGGATTGGCAGAATGAAGTACCGAATCCCAAGGCCTATTCGCAGTAAGCAACAAGTAAATACAAAGTCACACAGTACTAGCTAACTCTCTGGAACTGACTAACAAACAAAGATTCAGCAGCATTTGCCTAGCCTGAGAGGATGGTTTATATAGCAGGTGCTGTCCACGCCCCACTCAGACCTCACAGACTGTGAGCACAAAACCAGCGCCGGATTCCCTGCCGTGCACAGAGCCTGTAACCACTACACAGTAAAAACCCGGACCGGAGTATCAGCTGCGCTCAGGTTACTTCGCTAACACTTGCCTCCCGGTTGCCATGGCGACGTGGCAGCACAGAGCAGGAGATCCTAACAGTACCCCCCCCTCTGACGAGGGGTCAAAGAACCCCTACCACCGGGTTTATCGGGGAACTGCGAGAAGAAAGAGCGTATCAGTCTGGGGGCATGAAGATCACAACTGCGCACCCACGACCGCTCCTCCGGGCCATACCCCTTCCAGTGCACCAAAAATGACAGCCGACCCCGAACCATCTTGGAGTCAAGAACCCTTTCAACCACAAACTCCCTCTGACCCCGTATCAGAAGAGGAGAAGGTCTTCCACTGGAAGAAGGATTACTAACCGCCAGTTTTAAAAGGGAACAATTAAATGTTTTATTGATACCCAATGAAAGGGGCAGATCTAACTGAAATGCCACCGGATTGATAACCCTGGTGATCTTATAAGGGCCGATGAACCGGGGGCCTAACTTATGAGATGGCTGTCTCAACTTCAAATTCTTGGTGGATAACCAGACGAAGTCTCCTAATTTGAAGCTGCAGGGTCTTCTCCGCTTATCAAAAACCCTTTTGGTCACTAATGACACAGACACAAGGGCTTTCTTCACTTTCCTCCAAATACCCCTAAGGACCGAAACAACAGAGGAACCACCAGGCGTGGAATCCAGGGGGTCAAAAGAATTGGCCTTAGGATGATGCCCATACACACAAAGGAAGGGAGAGATCCCTGTAGCAGAGTGAGCCGCGTTGTTATAGGCAAACTCCGCCATGGACAGATGAGCAACCCAGTCAGTATGACACTTGGAGACATAACACCTGAGGAACTGCTCCAAGGACTGGTTCACCCTCTCAGTCTGCCCATTAGACTGTGGATGGTAGCCTGACGACAAGCTCACAGAAATCTGGAGATCAGAACAAAATGCCCTCCAGAATTTGGCCACAAACTGGGATCCACGGTCAGAGACCACATCAAGTGGCAACCCGTGGAGGCGCACAACATGCTGCATAAATAACTCAGACAGGCGTCTGGCCGATGGCAACCCAACCAGTGGAACGAAATGCGCCATCTTCGAAAACCTGTCAACGACAACCCAAATGGCTGTCATCCCCGAGGATTTGGGCAAGTCCACCACAAAATCCATGGAAATGTGGGTCCATGGCTTAGACGGAATAGAGAGTGGATGTAATGGGCCGACAGGAACCCCTCTAGGAGTTTTATTTCGGGCACAAACGTCACATGCCCGAACCCACTGATCCACATCCCTAGCCACCGAGGGCCACCACACCGCCCTAGACAGCAACTCCCGAGTTCTGGCAATACCCGGATACCCTGCCGACCTCTTGGCATGGAATTCCAGGAACACTCGCTGTCTTAACCTAGGAGGCACAAACAAGAGACCTACCGGAAGGTCTGGAGGAGCCTGCTCCTGTGCTCTAAGGACTAATGACAAGAGGTCCTGGGTAATGCCCACTTTAATACATGATGGGGACCACAATGGGCAATGGCTCCTCGGTGGTCTCTTGAACTGGAGCAAAACTCCGCGAGAGCGCATCAGCCTTGATGTTTTTTGACCCAGGGCGATATGTTATCAAAAAAATGAAAGCGAGCAAAAAACAAAGCCCATCGTGCCTGCCTGGCATTGAGCTGCTTCGCTGACTCTAAATATGCCAGATTCTTATGGTCGGTGAAAATTGAGACCACAAACTTAGCCCCCTCAAGCCAGTGTCTCCACTCCCCGAGTGCATCCTTTATTGCCAACAATTCCCGGTTACCCACATCATAATTCATCTCGGCAGACGAAAATTTACGGGAAAAGTAAGCACAGGGATGAAGGCGATTATCAGACACCCCCATCTGAGAGAGCACTGCCCCAATACCTATCTCAGAGGCATCCACTTCTACCACAAAAGGACGCTCTGGATCTGGGTGTCGCAGCACCTTGGCCGAGACAAATGCCCTTTTGAGACGGGCAAAGGCCGCTTTGGCCTCACAAGACCAGTGAGCAACATCCGCCCCTTTCTTAGTGAGTGCCACCAAGGGGGCCACTATAGACGAAAATCCAGCGATAAACAGTCTATAAAAATTCGCAAAGCCCAGAAAACGCTGAAGCGCCTTCAAACTAGTTGGCTGCACCCAATCCAGGACTGCCTGTACCTTAGAACCCTCCATTTGGAAACCTTCTGAGGAGATAATATACCCTAGAAATGCGATTTGCTGGACTTTAAACTCGCACTTCTCCAGCTGCGCCCCAAGCTGGTGGTCTCTGAGTTTCTGGAGGACTAAGCGTACATGCTTCCGATGTTCCTCCAGGGAATGAGAGAAGATTAGGATGTCATCTAGATAAACAACTAAGAATCTATCCAAATATTCCCTGAGCACATCGTTCATGAATTCCTGGAAGACTGCCGGGGCATTAGAGAGCCCAAAAGGCATCACCAAATATTCATAATGCCCTGAGTGGGTATTAAAGGCAGTCTTCCATTCATCCCCCTCTCTTTTTCGGATTAGATTGTAAGCACCGCGTAGGTCAATCTTAGAAAAAATGGTGGCAGTACGAAGCTGGTCAAACAAAACCGAAATGAGAGGCAGTGGGTACGAGTTTTTAATCGTGATACGGTTCAATTCCCTGAAGTCGATGCAGGGTCGCAACGAACCGTCCTTTTTACCCACGAAGAAGAACCCCTCCTGGGGACTGTGAGGGTCTGATAAATCCCTTAGCCAAGTTCTCCTGAATGTACTCTGCCATAGCCTGAGTCTCAGGACGTGACAGGGAGTACAACCTGCTCTTGGGAAGCTTAGCATCCGGCAACAAATCAATGGCACAGTCATAGGGGCGATGGGGAGGTAGTACCTCCGCAACTTTTTTGGAGAACACATCCGCAAAATCTGCATAACATCCTGGCAATCCTGGCAAACTTAGCTGCGAGAGCCTGACTGGAAGGCTCAAGCAACTCCTGAAACAATCATTACCCCAACTAAGAATCTCCCCAGAGACCCAGTCAAATTAAGGGTTATGGGCCCTTAACCAGGGTAACCCCAAAACCAATGGGGCAAAAGAACAGACAGTCACATAAAAAGACAATTTTTCAGAGTGTGTGGCTCCAATAAACAAAGGAATTTGGCTGGTGCAGGAGGTAATTTTACCCTGGGACAATGGTTCCCCGTTTAACCCACAGATCTCAATCTCTGATGCTAAAGGTACTGAGGGAACAGAGTGTTCCAGGGCGAATTGATGGTCCATGAAAACCCCATCGGCCCCACTGTCAACAAAGGCCCCAGTCTTGACAGTTTGACCGAGGATCTCCAAAGTCACCGGAATGAGAAAAGTCTTTTTGGGAAATTCTGACTTCTGGCCTGACAGGATATTTCCCATCACCCTCAGGCCCTGAAGTTTTCTGGTTTTTCTGGGCATGATACTACAACATGACCTTTATTCCCACAGTACAAACACAAACCCTGCTGTCTCCTCCGCGTCTTCTCACGCGAGGAGAGGCGGGTAGCCCCAATCTGCATAGGCTCCTCGGAATATTCCTCAGAGTCTGAGGTTCCCTTGGGAAAAAAGGAAACTGCGGTCTCCCTTTCAAGCCTACGCTCTCTCAGCCGTCTATCCACCCGGATGGATAACTGCATGAGCTGATCTAAGCTATCAGGCGAGGGATATTGTACCAGTTGGTCCTTTATCTGTTTAGAAAGGCCCCTTCGGTACTGGTTTCTCAGGGCTGGGTCATTCCACTAGGTATCATGAGCCAACCTCCGAAACTCCGTACTATAAACCTCAGCTGGCCGTCGCCCTTGCTTAAGAACCGTAATCTGAGCCTCGGCTGAAGCCATCTTGTCAGGGTCATCATACAAAATGCCCAGTGCCGTAAAAAAAGCATCAACACTTTTAAGCGACGGACAGTCAGGCTGTAACCCATATGCCCAGACCTGTGGGTCTCCTTGTAGCAAGGAAATCACCATGCCCACCCGCTGAATCTCCGACCCAGGAGACTGGGGCCTAAGCCTGAAGTATAGCTTACAGCTCTCCTTGAAACAAAAGAACTGCGAGCGATCTCCAGAAAAACGATCCGGGAGATTTACTTTCGGCTCCTTAACCCCTGAACTTGCCGCTGCTGCTGCGGGAGCTCCGCTAGCGGCCTGTGGGGTGTTCATTTTAATGGACATCTCATTAAATTGTCGAGTCAGGACCTGCACCTGATCGACCATCTGTTGCAAAGTATTTTGAGGGGTATGCTCCATATTCCCACAAAATTTCAACAGGAGTAGGGCTGCTGAATATGTTACGCACACCAATGCTAACAGGAGTATACCGGTGTATGAACAGAGAGGGAAGCGAAGCAAACAAACTCACAGACAGTATAACATAACATACACAGGAGGTGATGGAATAACTAATAAACACAAAGTGAATGGAGAAGCCCAAAGGCTCAGGAATTGGGTGTCTCCCTAGTGTCAGGAATGCTCAGATGGAATAGAGCGGACAATGAAGCGAGGTGTAGTGATTTAACATGTGGAGCACCTGAAATGATGTTGCTAAGAGCAACAGAAAAAACCCCAAAGGGTTACCAACGGGTGTGGGAATAAACTCCTTGGTCAGAGATAGAAATATAGACACAAGGAGAGTACCCACAATCCTAACCCCCACTTGCAGGGCACAGGTTCAGCTTACTGCCACTAAACTGACACGTGGACGCCCTGCACAGTGAGGGAGGATTAAGCAAGCAGGTCTGAGAGTACAGCCGCAAACCTGCTGGGTTCACAGAATAGCAAAAGAACCCCAGCAGGTCAAACAACTGACTCCAGTCTTACTGCTAGGTCCGGATTGGCAGAATGAAGTACCGAATCCCAAGGCCTATTCGCAGTAAGCAACAAGTAAATACAAAGTCACACAGTACTAACTAACTCTCTGGAACTGACTAACAAACAAAGATTCAGCAGCATTTGCCTAGCCTGAGAGGATGGTTTATATAGCAGGTGCTGTCCACGCCCCACTCAGACCTCACAGACTGTGAGCACAAAACCAGCGCCGGATTCCCTGCCGTGCACAGAGCCTGTAACCACTACACAGTAAAAACCCGGACCGGAGTATCAGCTGCGCTCAGGTTACTTCGCTAACACTTGCCTCCCGGTTGCCATGGCGACGTGGCAGCACAGAGCAGTATATCCTAACACATGTCAACATGTATGTCAACCATCCAACAATGCCGACATTCTTGTGTCATCCATTCGATCCAATTGACATGATGACAAGTTGCACCACACCCTTGCATTTGAAATGCAGTAAAAACAACACAAAGGTGTGAAAACCCCATGAGTAAACCATTTCATTGCGGTGTGCCAGGTGGAAAAATGTGTCAAATTTATTTGGTTGCACAGACTTGCACCCATCTGTCAACATTAGGATCTTCCAAATTCCTTAACCCAGGCATGTCCAAACTGCGGCCCTCCAGCTGTTGTGAAACTACATATCCCAGCATGCCCTGACAGTTTTGCCGTCATAGAATGCTAAAGCTGTGTCAGGGTATGCTGGGATGTGTAGTTTCTCAACAGCTGGAGGGCCGCAGTTTGGACATGCCTGCCTTAACCAAAACAAAAAACAGAAAATCTTTGGTTCTTTTTTATATTTAATACCTACAGTATTTGTACAGTAGCAATACTGGCACACACACATATATTTTGTTGTTGCAGCAGAATACACTGCATTATTTAGGCTGGAAACAATATGCCAGAAATCCGAGTATAAACAGTAAGAGTTCCGCCTACCTGATATTGCCGTGGTATGGATAGCAGAGAACACCAGACAAACCATCCCCGCGCATTGTATCTCTCCACCCAACAACAATAAGCTAAGACATATTTAAGCAACACATGTTTACAAGAAAAATATTAACATATTGAGATTAATATTTTAATAAGTAAACAATGCTGTAAGAAAGTATTTGTTTTTGTTTTCTCAAGTAAATTTCTTTCCAAGATAAGTCAAACCACATGAAGCGCAGCTAAATTGAAGAGAAGAGGAAAAAAAAAAAAAAAGTAGATATGGCTGCTCATCAAACCCCCTCATCTTACTTTAACCAGATGGTAATTAGTGTGGAGGTGTAAAATACTTGATGCAGATTTACTTATAGGACCATATATTTTTTTTCACTTTCTTATCTTCTAACAGGTTAAAAAAATGAATAAGAATTTTGTTCTGTTTGTGTCATATACGACGTATAGGGTGTGATTTACTATAGATTAGAGATGGTCACTGACCCCCATGTTTTGGTTTTGGTTTTGATCTGGATTCATTTTCGAGTTTCAGTTTTGCAAAACCACCCTCGTGTTTTGTTTTTGTGTTGGATCTGTAATTTTTATTTATATGCTAAAAACATCTAAAACAATGTAATTTGGACCTGTTTTTGTGCCTACATTATTATTAACTACAGTAACACTAATTTCCAGTCCAATTTTGACCACTTCACAGCTCCCAATATTGTTCACCAATATTGGCCAACGTCTGGCTGGATAAACTAAGCAACAGATCAGTGGCACAAACACATGGCAGTTATTTCGGTTTAAAAGTGTGCTGCAAATTAGTAATGTATTAGAGCAATAACAAATAAAATGTCTATTCAAAAAAGGTAGTCTTCAATGTCCCCTAAAAATACAGGCCATTATTAAAAGTGGCGCAAGACAGAATTTTCCTTGGCCCTTTCACCCTTATGTTGTATATTAAAAAATATATGCACAGTTTAACAAACCAAGTACTTCAGCAACACGGACTGCCACTTTTGTGGATGAAGTGCTTGGTGTTACGTTCCTGATGTTCAGAACTAGAGAGATGTTGCGTAGTGAGTCCAGAGCACCAGGACGTGACGCTGAAATAAGGGGTGGTACGGGAATAGCCCCTAGCACCCTACCTCCATTGTTTTACCCGTGTGGTCAGTTCACGCCTGAGTGACTATGGTTTCTTGGGCCCACGGCAGCCGCGTTTGAAGGGCGGATTAGGTCTGCCCAACTCCGATGCCCCCAGGTCTTAGAGTGAGACAAGGCGTGAACCGAGACAGGATAATAACAAGGGGACCTCTAACTAAAGCAAACAGAAAGCTAGGGGCTACTAACTACCCTAAAACTAAATATATGTGCGGCACGCCACCAAAGGAAAAGAACAACAAAAGATACCACTGTCCACTCCCCCACACGGCACCGCCGAGTTCCGGGGAGGACAGTGAAAAGCGGAAACCTCCGCAAAAACCACCAATACAAAATTAACACAAGGACTAAGCGGCCTAGGCCGCAACATGCGGCAGAAGCCGCTACTCACGAAACCGGGAGAGAACCCCAACAAGCGAGAACCCCCAGATGACTGCAACAGGTTCACTTGGACAGGAAGGATTCCCAGGACCGGCTTCAGAACTCCAGAACTCAGGAGCACAGGGAGCAGGATCGACCAGATACAGCTGACCAGGAACAGACGTTGCAAGGCAGGAACAGCATAAAGGAAGCTATCACCGGCGAGGCTGCAGTGTGCTGGCTCCCATAAAAAGACCCTGCTGGCCAATGACAGGAGGGCCAGCAAGACCAGCCCCCAGACCCTAATTACTAGTTGCCGTGCAGCTGCCCTGCTGCACGAGCAACTAATCAATCCTATCTGGCAACGGGGAACGCGGTCCGCCAATGGCGTCCCCGTTGATATGGACCCAGCGGCTGAGGACGCCCGGCGTCCTAGCATTGCCAGGGACCCGGCGGCTACAGTACGCACGGCTTCCTGGCATTGCTAGGCGCCGGGCGGGCAGGGAGGGAGGTGCGGCGGCCGTGAGCGTCGCTCGGAAGCAGACCAAGCGGCGCAGCGGACTGCGGCACCTAACAGTACCCCCCCTTGAGGAGGGGTTAAAGAACCCCTAAAGCCGGGTTTCTGAGGAAATTCCTGAAAGAATAATCTCTTAAATTTAGGGGCATGTAAATTGTTATCCAGGACCGAAGACCTTTCTTCCGGGCCATAGCCTTTCCAGTGAACCAAAAAATAAAGCCGGCCCCCGAGAAACCTTGGAATCTAAAACCTTCTCCACCAAGAACTCTTGTTGCCCCTGAACATCTACCGGAGGTCTACCCTGGGAAGTCTTCCGAGGGAATCTCCTGGAAGAAAAATACTGCTTCAGAAGGGAACAGTGAAAAGTATTGCCAATTTTGAGTGATTTAGGCAAGCGTAGCCGAAAAGCAACTGGGTTGACCTTCTTAACGATAAGGAACGGTCCAATAAATTTGGGTCCCAATCTAGCCGAGGGTTGTCGGAGCTTGATGTTGCGGGTTGACAACCACACCTTATCTCCCACCTTAAAAGTGCATGGGCGTCGGAACCTATCAGAAATTTTTTTTTCTCGGAAGGCAGCCTTCTTAAGGGCAAAGTGCACCTTTTTCCAAATCATTCTGAGACGGGAAGTTAAGGTCAACGAGGAGACTGGAAAATGAGGGTAAAAAGAATTGGCTCTAGGATGAAAGCCCAAGACCGAAAAGAATGGAGACTACTTGGTGGAAGAATGACAAGAGTTATTATAAGCAAACTCGGCCAAAGGAAGAAATTCCGACCAATCATTCTGAAGTTTGGCCGAATATAGCCGTAAATACTGTTTTAACGACTGATTAACACGTTCAGTTTGTCCGTTAGACTGTGGATGGTACCCAGATGTTAAAGAGAGTTTCATATTTAATGAGGCACAAAAACGTTTCCAGAAACGGGCGATGAATTGCGGTCCCCGATCAGAGACAATATCCCTGGGTAAACCATGGAGCCTGAACACATGGCGGAGAAACAAAACTGCCAACCCTTGAGCAGAGGGTAATCGGGGGAGAGCAATGAAGTGGGCCATCTTACTAAAACGGTCTACTACCACCCAAATGACTCGAAATCCAGCTGAAAGAGGAAGGTCCACCACGAAATCCATGGATATATGTGACCATGGCCTGAGAGGAACGGCTAGAGGCATGAGTTGCCCGACCGGCAACGATCGAGATACCTTGTACTGAGCACAAACCTGACAGGAACGGACAAATTCCCTTACATCTTTAGAAAGATTAGGCCACCACACTGAGCGAGAGATTAACTCCAAGGTCTTAGTGATACCCGGATGACCAGAAACCTTATTATCATGAAACTCAGCTAGAACAGTGCCTCTCAGAAATTCAGGGACGAAGAGACGATCTGCAGGAGTGACTTTGGGAGCCTGCTGCTGAAGCTGGACTAGCTGTGTAAATAAATCCTGTGTGAGGCCAGCCCGGATGACAGACGATGGGACTATGGGGGTAGTAGCCGAGTGGTTATTGTGAACCGGAAGAAAACAACGTGACAGGGCATCGGCTTTTGTATTCTTGGAACTGGGCCTGAAAGTGATAATAAACCTGAAACGAGTAAAAAACAGCGCCCAACGTGCCTGTCGAGCATTAAGCCGTTTAGCTGACTCAATATACTGCAGGTTCTTGTGGTCAGTAAACACTGTAATGGTATGCCTTGCTCCTTCCAGCCAGTGCCTCCACTCCTCGAAAGCCCATTTAACTGCCAACAATTCTCGATTACCAACATCATAGTTGGATTCTGCGGAGGAGAATTTTCTGGACATGAAGGCACATGGGTGTAATTCCTGAGACTCCGGGTCTTCCTGAGAAAGGATAGCCACCACTCCAACCTCTGAGGCATCTACCTCGACAATAAAGGAGAGATCCGGATTAGGGTGTCTGAGTACTGGAGCTGAGACAAAGGCCTGCTTTAAGGCCAGGAAGGCAGACTTGGCTTCAGGCGACCAATTGGAAGGGTCCACTTTCCTTTTTTAGTTAATGCCACAATAGGAGCAACCAAACCTGAGAAGGTATGAATAAAACGCCTATAGTAATTTGCAAACCCTAAAAAGCGCTGAATTGCTTTTAAGTTCGTGGGTTGTGCCATATTTAGGATGGCCTGGAGTTTTTTTGGTTCCATGAAAAACCCCTTAGGAGAAATAATATACCCCAGGAAGGACACTTCTGTGATGTGGAAATCACATTTCTCCAGTTTGGCGTATAAATGATTTTCCCGTAACTTCTGAAGGACCAGTCGCACATGGGTAATATGTTGTTCAAAAGACTCAGAGTAAATCAAAATGTCGTCTAAATAAACGACTACGAACTTTCCTAGAAAGTCGCGAAGGACGTCGTTAATGAGATCTTGAAATACAGCAGGAGCATTAGACAGCCCAAACGGCATCACCAGGTATTCATAATGTCCCGACTGTGTGCTGAAAGCCGTCTTCCACTCATCCCCAGATTTTATTCGGATGAGATTGTAAGCCCCTCTAAGATCGATCTTGGAAAAGATAACGGCAGTCCGGAGCTGATCAAATAGTACTGAAATCAGTGGCAAGGGGTAGGTGTTTTTAACAGAAATTTTATTCAGAGCCCGATAATCAATACATGGTCTGAGTGACCCATCTTTTTTCTCAACAAAAAAGGGCCCTGCACTCAATGGAGATTTCGAGGGCCTAATGAAGCCTTTTTTTAGGCTCTCCTGTACATAATCATTCATTGCCGTAGTTTCCGGCCCAGACAGGGCATATAGTCTCCCTTTAGGCAAAGAGGCACCGGGAACTAAGTCAATTGCGCAGTCATAGGACCAATGAGGAGGCAGAATATCCGCATTACCCTTGGAGAAAACATCGGCAAAGTCCTGATAGTCCAAAGGAATAAGTTCTGGGGTGACTGCCGCAACCCGGACTGGATGGGAAATACATTCCTTAATACAAAAGGGACCCCATCGGGAAATCTCCCCAGACCGCCAATCTATGGTGGGATTATGAAAGGCACGCCAGGGGTGACCCAAAACTACGGGGACAGCCGGACAATGGGTAAGGTAAAATTCAATTTTCTCCGAATGTAGGGCCCCCACTGTCAGTTGTACTGGAGGTGTGCGGTGAGTGATTACCCCATTAGAAAGCGGACCACCATCCAAGCCGTGCATCGTGATACGTTTATCCAAAGGTATCTGTGGAACGCCCAAAGCCTGAGCCCAACCAAGATCCATGAAATTTCCCGCAGCTCCACTGTCGACGAAGGCCGACACCAACGAACTGAGGCTACCAAAGGAAATTTTTACAGGAACTAATAGGGAATCATTAGAGGAGATCAATTTTAATAGCAAGCTCCATGAGTTTGTCTAAAGTCTCTGGAGCAGGGTACTGCAGGAGACTGTCTTTAATAACTTCAGACAAACCGAGGCGAAACTGACTGCGCAGGGCCGGGTCATTCCAGCCACAGTCGTTCGACCAACGGCGAAACTCGGTACAATACGCCTCTGCTGGATTTTTCCCTTGCTTAAGTGCACGCAAGTGGCTCTCAGCCGACGCTTCTCTATCAGGGTCATCGTACAAAAGGCCTAGAGACTTAAAAAAGGCATCTACAGATAGCAAGACAACATCATCGGCTTTTAGCCCAAAAGCCCAGGTTTGCGGATCGCCTTGTAGTAAAGACATCACAATCCCGACCCGTTGAGACTCAGTACCAGAGGATCGGGGCCTTAAACGAAAATAAAGCTTACAAGCTTCCTTGAAATTAAAAAAAAATCCTTTTCGGTTACCTGAAAAACGGTCAGGAAGGTGCATCTTTGGTTCTGGAATCATACTCGGGGAGGCTCGCAAAAGATCTTCCTGCGATCTCACCCGAAGAGTAAGATCCTGAACCATCTGAGTTAGTTCCTGAATCTGGTTGGCCAAAAGCTGGCTGGGATTTGGTCCTAATACTGCCGGGTTCATGAGGCCGAATTTCAAGGCCCACCAAAAACAAATAACTCTTAATATTATTCTTTTTTTTGTTTTGTTTGTTTTTTGGGCCGGTGATAATGTTACGTTCCTGATGCTCAGAACTAGAGAGATGTTGCGTAGTGAGTCCAGAGCACCAGGACGTGACGCTGAAATAAGGGGTGGTACGGGAATAGCCCCTAGCACCCTACCTCCATTGTTTTACCCGTGTGGTCAGTTCACGCCTGAGTGACTATGGTTTCTTGGGCCCACGGCAGCCGCGTTTGAAGGGCGGATTAGGTCTGCCCAACTCCGATGCCCCCAGTCTTAGAGTGAGACAAGGCGTGAACCGAGACAGGATAATAACAAGGGGACCTCTAACTAAAGCAAACAGAAAGCTAGGGGCTACTAACTACCCTAAAACTAAATATATGTGCGGCACGCCGCCAAAGGAACAACAAAAGATACCACTGTCCACTCCCCCACACGGCACCGCCGAGTTCCGGGGAGGACAGTGAAAAGCGTAAACCTCCGCAAAAACCACCAATACAAAATTAACACAAGGACTAAGCGGCCTAGGCCGCAACACGCGGCAGAAGCCGCTAATGTTAGGTTCCTGGTGCTCAGAACAAGGGAGATGTTATGAAGCGAGTCCAGAGCACCAGGACGTAATGCTGGGAAAGGGGAATGGAAAGGGAATAGCCCCTGGCGCCCTATCTCCGTTGTCTCGCCCGTGCTGTCAGTACACTCTTGCGAGACTATGGTTGCTTGAGCCCATGGCAGCCGCGTTTGAAGGGCGGATTACGTCTGCCCAACTTCGATGCCCCCTCAGGTCTTAATGAGAGACAAAGAGTGAACCGAGACAGGGTGATAACAAGGGGCCCTCTGACTAAACAACAAGGCCAGGGGCTACTAACAAACCTAAAACCAAAGTATGTGCGGCTTGCCGCCAAAGGAAAAGAACAACAAAGGAAATGCTGACCACACGCCGACACAATACTTTTGTGTACCGGCGGTGACAGCATAAGCAGAACCCTCTGCAAAACACCAGTGACAGAAATAATAAGGGAATACAGCGGCCTTGGCCGACGGACGCGGCAGTGCCGCTACTCACGGAACCGGTGCGAATACTGGCAAACGGACAGGAACTCCCAATGCTGCTGACACAGACTCTCAGAACTGGAGGACAGGCAGAATCCCAAACGACAGACCGGTGGACACCAAGAAGCCAGAAACTTGACCAGGCACAGGCAAAGGTACTGGACCTCAGGACAGGAACGCCTCACGGCAGGACACGGGGTCAGACATAGGAATCGACACAGGGACTGACACAGGGACTGACACAGGAATCGACACAGGAAGCTCAGGAACTAGCAGGAACCAAGCTCAGAACTCAAGCAGACTGGAAACCCAGAAATATAACCAGCGTCTGTGAATAGCACTGAGCCAGCATATAACAGAGAGGCCTAATTAATAATCTCATGCAGCTGCCCTGTTGCATGACTCCAAACTGACAAGATGCATCAAGCAGCCAGGTGAGGCTGAACACATGGGAACAAGCTGCAATTACACATACTCACCAGCGGTAGCAACCAAGAGTACTCTTAAACAGAGCAACGGGAAATCCTGGCCTGCGAAACAACTAATAAACATAAAATACCCAACTGACATGCAAAACAGGAATGAGCCACAGCCGTGGCTCATAACAGCTACTCACGAAACCGGGAGAGAACCCCAACAAGCGAGAACCCCCAGATGACTGCAACAGGTTCACTTGGACAGGAAGGATTCCCAGGACCGGCTACAGAACTCCAGAACTCAGGAGCACAGGGAGCAGGATCGACCAGATACAGCTGACCAGGAACAGACGTTGCAAGGCAGGAACAGCATACAGGAAGCTGTCACTGGCGAGGCTGCAGTGTGCTGGCTCCCATAAAAAGACCCTGCTGGCCAATGACAGGAGGGCCAGCAAAACCAGCCCCCAGACCCTAATTACTAGTTGCCGTGCAGCTGCCCTGCTGCACGAGCAACTAATCAATCCTATCTGGCAACGGGGAACGCGGTCCACCAATGGCGTCCCCGTTGCTATGGACCCAGCGGCTGAGGACGTTCGGCATCCTAGCGTTGCCAGGGACCCGGCGGCTACAGTACGCACGGCATCCTGGTGTTGCTAGGCGCCGGGCGGGCAGGGAGGGAGGTGCGGCGGCCGTGAGCGTCGCTCGGAAGCAGACCGAGCGGCGCCGCGGACCGTGGCACCTAACACTTGGTTTGTTTGGGCCCCCACAAAATAATTTTTTAGAAGGTCTACCTCTGATCATTAATGAGGAGGATGATGATGATGAGGATGTTGGCAGTGGAGATTTAATGTGCTGGTCCAAACTGCTGGTAGCCGATACTGGACTGCTTCTTATTATTTCACAAATTATAATTTTGTTAAATAAATTTCATGAACTCACTGCAAATGACGTAACATGGAGGTGGTTTCAAGATATCAATACCTAACTTTGGTCTGAAAAATGGAACAGATGCCATTACAAATGTTCTTAGGGATTGGTAAAAATGATTCCACACCCAAGAGGTGGCTTTTTTGGTATTATGCCCTGGCATGACAGTTGCCTTCTTTTGATCATGGGCAAGGACTGCTGCCTCTGGTAGCTGACTTACACAAATAACATCCTCATCATCAACATCCTTATCAGCAACAGATAGTACACAAATATCCCCCTCAAGTTGCACTTCCACACTAGCATCCTCAATTTATATTGTCATCTTTATTTGTACTGCTCATCCCCACATTTGCAGAGGGTGCAGAAATGGTGGAAGGATGCTTCGCCATGAGTACTGTATCATAAATGCTAGACTCACACATAGCTTATGTGGACATCCTTAGATTCTCTCTGTGATGTTTCTGAACACACTGGGCAAAATGTAATTGTTTCTCTTGCTAGCAGCTAGTAGATGTGTCCAATAAATCTATTCAATTGTTGCTTCATTTTGGCACAACCGTCTGCCAACGCCGGCATTTCAGCTTGCACCCCCAGGAGTGGAAAGCTAAAATGAGCAAAAAGTGACAAGTTTCAGGGCTCAAATGGGACTTTTCACGTTGCACTCATTAAATTGGTCAAGTTTAGACTTACTTGGCTAATCCCAACCTCTCTTGGCACGATAAGTATTATAAAGAGAAACAATTAAATACCCCCCCACCCCAATCTATCGTCAATCCTGTCAATCTCTCAGGTGATTGAGAGCATTAAACAATTGAATATCTTCCAGTTTGTTCTTCAGCTTTAGTGGTTTTTATGCACCAATTTGAAAGTTATATATTTGACACCTCTTCTAGACTCTTACGGGCCCCATACACTAGAACGATAATGCCCGATTTCATCTGATTTCGACCTATCGGGCCGATAAATCGGATGAAAAGTGGCAAATTGGATGTGTTTTACAACCCATCCGATGCGCGGTCCCGTGAGCATCGGATCGGAGCCCCTAGGTCGTTAGTGCTGCACTCATGATATGTCAGATCCCACAGGCATGGCTGGGATCGCATACGATACATCGTATGCAAAAGGACCACATACGATGGAACGTATGCGATCCTGCTGCCCGGGAAGCTGCCAGGTGGTTCAAGGGAAATCGCATCTGACTTTAGCCTCCGACATGTCACTGTAGTGTATGGGGCCCTTAAGTGAGAAGGTGTTGCATCATCATGCAAGGTTTCAGCAGTTCTAGAGCCACCAATTACAAATAAAGACCAAGGCCTGAGCCTTTCCTTGCCACTGTGTGGTGTATGGCATGTTGGCAATTTTTTTGCTTTTAACATTGTGAAATATTATTGGTGCCTTTTCTTAAAGCCTCTATGCCCTTGAGCACTGGCTTTAGTAGATGCTGTACTAATACTTTGTTGCTGCTACTGCTCTTCTATTGACTGATCATAATCCAGAGCTTCTATTATTACCGCGGTGGCACAGCTCCTACTGAACATTATTGTAACACATTGCAATTGTGTGGACCTAAACACACACAAGTTTCAGGGGGGAAAAAATATTGTTTGTTAACAAATGACAACTACTTCACATTGTGACCCACACAGCGCTTATATTATTAAAGCAGTGGCACGGCATCTACAGAGCATTATTGTAACACAATATCCCGCCTGGCCCTGAACACACACAAGGTTTTTCTTTTATAATTTTTTTTATCACACTTCTGTTATTCACTGCACTTATAGTAGGGTTCACTACGATCTGCCGGCGGCCGACAGTGTGGCGAGCGCAAATGAGCCCCTTGCGGGCTCGCTGTGCTCGCCGCGCTACGGGCACGGTGGCGCGCTACACGCGCCACACTATTTTATTCTCCCTCCAGGGGGGTCGTGGACCCCCACGAGGGAGAATAAGTGTTGGTATGCCGGCTGTCGGGCTCCCGGCGCCGGTATGCTGGTCGCCGGGAGCCCGACCGCCGGCATACTGAAGACCACCCCTTATAGTAATGGTGGCACACTGACACCTTTGTAAATTTGCCCACACAAAAAACTTTTGCAGGCAGTTAAATCACCAGTGTGTGCCAGCAAAAGGTTAATGCTGCCCTGTTTTACTGTTAGGAGCTCTGGGCTGCACTGTGGGTAGTTACGACACCATTAAAGCCTTAACGCTACCCTGTATTAGGAGCTCAGGGCTGCACTGTGGGCAAATACAACACCAGTGTGCACCAAGGGTTAATGCAGCCACTGTATTAGGAGCTCTGTGCTGCAGTGCGCGGGCAGTTACATGATCAGCACCAGTGTGACTGGGCATCAATAAAGGGTTAATGGCTAATGAAATGCTGTCCTGTATTATTTAGGAGCTCTGGGCTGTGTGCACCAGTAAAGGATTAATAATTATAATGCTGCCCTGGCAGACTAGTGTGCTCTCCGTCCAGCGTCCTGTGTAAAATGGCTCCCGAATCACCATGGGAGGGACTTATACTGAATCCAAAACACACAAGACCTGACGCCGGGAAGAGGACGCTTTACCTCGTTTTTGGATCCGAGCCTGGTGGAAAACCCAGAGCCACGGCTCGGATTCATTCAGATCACAGAGGTTTGGGAGGGTTTGTTTTACAGAAAACCGGATCCGCACATCTCTACTATAGATGTTATTTTGCTTCACCTTGTGTCCTGCAAATTCACATTTGTAGGCAAAAACTCTTTTTTTCACACTCAAACACAGATTCGGCAAGCGGAACAAAAGTTTTAACTGTATTGAAAGAAAAACATAGCAATAAATGGTTCTGCTGCTCAGTCTGTCACTCGGGGGTAGCAAAATTGGCCTGGATCTAGCCATTCCTCACACTATCTGGGTACTCTGATCCTATCCAGCTGCAACGGGGTCAGTTAGTGTGGGTTGAAAATGATACACTCACAGTTTCCAATATTCTTGTTAATAATACTAGCAATTTTTATTGTTGCAGTGTAGCACTCTCTGTGATATCAGGCTAAGGGGGTCTGTTTACCCTTGGTTGTTAGGTGGCTGTGGGAACTATCATGGTATATTGCAGCATACCACTTACGTGCATAGTGATTTGACCTGGCAGTGATCCAGCTATGCCTGTATGGCTTTGCAGGACCCCATTAACAATATAATTAAACGTCATGATGAGATTGTATTCTTTTTCTGTGAAAAGTAGAACCCACCTTTTTGCACCTTCATAAAGTGGATCAGTTCACCTTCCACATAGAAGTCTATGAGGATGGCAATAAGTGGCACAAAATGGGCATGTAGACAGAAGCACCAGTCTGCCAATTTGAATGTGCTCATGTAAGTGCAGTCGTCTGCAATGTGCAAAGAAAACATGCATACGGTCTAGCAAACACTTAATTTATAAAAATAAGATTGTCACCCAAACCTTTAAAATAGGCTTTCCGCTATACTGTTAATTAAAGTATTTTTGAGTAATGCAATGTACAGCTCTGGCTTAGACCCAAGATTTTTCTTCAAGACAATATCCTTTCAATGTGCTAGATAGTTAAGAATTATAAGAAACTGTCTAGAATTTAATCTTTTTATATTTTAATTCTTTGGTTCACCATTGATAATGATTGGGAGCAGATTTATTATTAATTTATTACCAATATTTATATAATGCACACATATTCTGCGCTTTATCAAGAATATTTAGTCATTCACATTGGTCCCTGCACCAGAGGAGCT
Organism: Pseudophryne corroboree; assembly: GCF_028390025.1. Classification (NCBI taxonomy): domain Eukaryota; kingdom Metazoa; phylum Chordata; class Amphibia; order Anura; family Myobatrachidae; genus Pseudophryne; species Pseudophryne corroboree. The sequence continues at coordinate 130,329,244 of NC_086450.1, forward strand.
TTCAATCTGTGTTCTCTACCACATGCACAGAAACATACACACTGGGGTTAATTTTTTTGATGTGAGTCAAATTAACCGACCATAAAGTGTGGGAGGAAACCAGAGTACCCAGAGGAAACCCACGCAAGCACAGGGAGAATATAGAAACTCCACACAGCGAGGGCTGTGGTGGAAACCTCAAGACCTCAGTGCTGTGAGGCAGTAATGCTAACTATTACACTCAGGGCTGTCTTAACAGTGTAGGCCCTGGACAAAGTAATAACCCCCCCCTAAGGGTTGGACTGGCCCACAGGGGTACAGGGGAAACCCTGGTGGGCCCCACTGTGTGGGGCCCCACCTCCTCCTCTAGGGATCAGGTTCCAGACTGTGCACTTGAATTACACATTGAGGGTAATTCCAAGTTGATCGCAGCAGAAAACTTTTTAGCAGTTGGGCAAAACCATGTGCACTGCAGGGGGACAGATATAACATGTGCAGAGAGAGTTAGATTTGAGTGTGGTGTGTTCAATCTGCAATCTAAATTGCAGTGTAAAAATAAAGCAGCCAGTATTTACCCTGCACAGAAACAAGATAACCCACCCAAATCTAACTCTCTCTGCAAATGTTATATCTGCCCCCCCCTGCAGTGCACATGGTTTTGCCCAACTGCTAACAAACTTTCTGCTGCGATCAACTCAGAATTACCCCCATTGTACATATGTTACCTTATATTGCACAGGACTATGGTGTATTTTGTACAGTGCACTGCTGTCATTAATCTGGTACACTGCACTAGCAGTATTTACTATATATATATATATATATATATATATATATATATATATACACACAAATCTCTGTGTGCTAGTATATACAAAACTGTAGAGTCAGTTCAGTGTAGCCTCAAGAGGCCACACTGAACTGAATCTACAGTTTTGTACATACATACTAGCGCGCAGAGATTTTTGTTGTTATTTGTATTATCATTTTAGGTACCTACTAACAGGGGTTCCATCTCTAGTGCTGCTTAGTGTTCAGCGCAACTTAAGAGTATAATTGTAACTATCTATCTATATATTTTGTTTAGTGCCGGTTGCTGTGACATCGGGGGAATGGAGATGAGTCATTGGTGGGAGCCACGCTTCCGACTTCCGTTTGTCCGCGGCCGGCATTTGCACATGGTGGGGATATAAGGTGAGCATTTTGTATTGTCTGTATACTTTTGCCTGATGACGATGTGAGAATATACCATCGAAACGTTGCATTTTATACCTGTCTCTGTGATTATTATTACGTCCGGGTGCCGCTACAACTGGTGTGTGTACAGTGGACTCCTGGCCAGGGAGGACCTACAGCTGGCACCGGAGATTTTGATTATGGAAAGTTGTGCTGCCTAAAGGTTTTTGGCATATATATATATATGTATATATATATATATATATATATATATATATATGCGCGTGTGTGTGTGTGTGTGTGTGTGTGTGTGTGTGTGTGTGTGTGTGTGTATATACACACACACACATTAACTGGTGCAATTCTAAAGCTGACTCCTCCACAGTGGTGGGGGGGCCTGCCTATTTTGCCAGTCCCGGGCCCCGCAATTTCTGATAGCAGCCCTGGCTGCGGCTATTGGGAGTCAGGAGGAAACAGCATGTCAACACAACAGGCCAGTACTCAAGTGGAGCAATGCCGGGGTGGAGCAATGCATGGCTGTAAGCTATGGGGAAGGGAGGTTAAGCACTAACGCCTGTGGCTGCATGCCTGTGGGATGGGAGTGGACGTGTATTACAGCCTGCGGCTGCAAGCTACGGCTGGGGGGGGGGGATTATCACCTGTGACTGCAAGCTGAGAGGGTTACTGCCTGAAATGGCCCAGGCCCCTAGGATTTTGGGTCCCTTTGGCACCTGCCCATTAAGCCCATACCAAGAGACAGCCCTGATTACACCATCCAATGCAAAAGAGAAGTTGATAATCTAAGAGGTATGTACTGGTTATTATAATGAAATATGGAAAAATGTGTTTTCAGAGGAAGAGAATTTCCTGAGAGAATATGCATAAGTATACAATAATTTAAGATGACCAAATTATTGGGAGAGAAAAATGTTCCAATCATCAATCAGCAATTAATGGAAGCTAAACCAGCTGTTGGAGACCAATGGCTGTGGAAAAGGGATGTAGTTATGTGACTCGGTGGTCTGGAGCCCGCCAGTCACAATTCGGACACCTCCATCCCGCGCCCAGAATACCAGAACATCCCAATAGTCAGCATGCCAACTAACAGGGACTATTCCCACTCATGGCTGTCCACGACACCCATAAAGGGGGAATAGAACCTGTGGCGAGCATCACCGAGCATTCTGGGACTGGGATCCCGGCGTTGAGATGCTGACTGCCAGGATACTGGCCACCGGTGAAACAGCCCCAACCTATGGAAAGGCTGATTTGTATCAGTCATTAATTCAGTGATAGTAACTAATCTTTTAATGAAGTGCCCATAGCAGTTAGCAAATACCAAGAACCTAGATATTAGATTGCCAGGTTGTCCCCAGTCTACAATTGCTTGGACTTAAGTTTGATCTAAATGATGACCATTTTATGAAATAATGGAACCTAGGAAAGGCCCTTCAATTTCTCTAGGATAGAGATAATAAATAAATGATATTACAATGAAGGTAAAGCAATTAGAATCAGTAGAAAAATCAGCAGGTCAACAGAGAGGTCAGATAAAGCAAGAGTCATCGCTGCAAGAGATCAATCAAGACACCTATGTTTAAGTTTACATTTGAGATCAGCAAACAGATAAATGGCAATAATACGATAGTAGGTATTGCATATGAGTATGTGCCAGAGCAAACTAGTCTTGTAAAGAGCACTGAAATACCCAACTAACATGTTGTATGTGCTTACCTAGATGCACTATGCACCAGGGCACATAAATATCAACTTGGACTACTAATCTGCTGTCAGGTAAGAATTACAAGATGCTGGTACGAATCCCCAACATTAACTCCCTGTGATTGTGGATGTCTTGTTTTCTTGGTCTACAAAGTATGAAAATGCTGTATTGGCTAAAGAAGCAACATAAATTATAAGCGAACAGCAATAAAAAATAAAATTGATAGTAACAATAGTCTCCAATAGTGATGTCCAAATAATGACTACAGCTTGTTCATTTATTTCTGTGGCCTTTAGACAGAGCCGGTCATAGGCATAGGCAAACTAGGCAATTGCCTAGGGCATTTGATATGCCTAGGGTCATCAGCAGCTTCTGCTGATTAAAATGATATGCAGCATGCCTATATTGTGTGTGTAGCATTTCATATGCAGATACAGCCACAGTCTCACACAGTATATAGGCATGCTGTATATCATTTTAATCAGCAGAAGCTGCTTGTGCATCCTAGCCACATAGCAATGCAAATAAGATGCATTTTCATTTAAAAAAATGTGCCCGACGTTAGCATTGAGGCAAGATTTATGAAGACACATCTGTATCCAAGCAGAGGCAGAGGTCACAGTGTTAGTGGCAGTGTGAGTGCATGTGAGTGGGTTGGTTGTGCATTAATAATGTGCAACATATGTGTAAGGGGCACTATGTGTGTTATGTGTATAAGGGCATTAATAATGTGCGTCATATGTAGAACCGGGTACTACTGTATGTGTGTCATTATGTGTATAAGGGCATTAATAATGTGCAGCATATGTGTAAGGGACATTATGTGTAAAAGGGCATTAATAAAGGTTGTCATAATGTGTAAGGCACATTATGTTTATAAGGACATTAATAATGCGTCTCATGTTTAAGGGGCATTAACTGTGTGGCATTATGTGTATAAGGTGCTCTACTATGTGGCATTGCGTATAGAAAGGGCACTACTGTGTCTTCTAATGTGAATAAAAAGCAATAGGGTGTGGTGTAATGTGAATAAGGAGCAATTCAGGGTGATATAATGTGAATAAGGGGCTCTACTGTGAGGAGTAACGTTTATAAGGTAAAGTGATACTACTGTGGGATGTAATATGAATTATGGACACTATCGCATGATCAAATGTGAATAAAACTGCAGTACTGTGTGGCGTAATTGGAATTTGGAAACACACCCCTTTTTGGGCTGTGCGCCAAATGTGTTCCTATTTAAAATATAGGGGGTACAAACACCAAAATAAGGACTGCTATGGATGAGGGGTGGTGGTGCTGTGAAAGAGGTGCAAGGTCAGAGGCAGAACCAGCATTGGTGCTAGGGTGCACCAGCCAAAATCTTGCCTAGGGCATCATATTGGTTAGGGCCGGCTCTGCCTTTAGATAATACAGAGTCCATCTATTTATATGCTATGAAAGGACTACAATACTTAATAAACAAAAACGTTGGTCTCGGCGGTACATGAACTTTTATAAATGAAGTGCCTGTTATCACCAACTACTCAGATCACAGCGCCTGTAATCACCAACAGTAGAAGCTAGGAAATAGCACAGTGCAGAAGACAACTGACTACCCAGAGCCAGGAACTAGCACAGTGCTAGTGACAGCCATCTACCGAGAGCCAAGAACTAGGACTGCGCAGAAGACCACCTACTACCCAGAGCCAGGAACTAGCAAAGTGCAGAAGACCACCTACTACCCAGAGCTGGGAACTAGCACAGTGCAGAAGACCACCTACTACCCAGAGCAGGGAACTAGCACAGTGACAGCCATCTGCCCAGAGCCAAGAACTAGGACTGTGCAGAAGACCACCTACTATCCAGAGCCAGGAACTAGCACAGTTCCGAAGATCCCCTTCTACCCAGAGTCAGGGACTAGCACAGTGCAGAAGACCACCTAGTACCCAGAGCCAGGAACTAGCAGAGTGCTAGTGTCCACTGTCTACACAAAGCCAACAACAGCAGACCTAGAAATTATCACAGTGCTACACCTTCCACCATCTACCCAGAGCCAGGAAATAAAACAGTACTTGTATCTAGGACCATAAGCTACAACAGTTATAAACTTATGTATCAAGTATTTTCAACACCTTTTTGATTGCAAACAAATTTGGGTAGGACCATCTTACCCTTATAATATTGTAGTTTGTGGTGTAAATTGCTAGTACTTTATCTTTAAAAAAGAACTGTTGCAGTAGTCACATTGTGCAATGGGCTTCATTCAGGTTGCAACGTTATCACAATGAGACCGTAAATTACCTCAGCGGATGCAGGTCCTGTCCTGCACGTGTGCGCCCGGCCAATGCGATCGATGCGATGGGACTGACAGACAGAGGCGTTCGTGGGGTGGCGACATTGTTTTGCCCAATTGCTTACTGTTTTGGTTTGCTAACAAACCTGAATAACCCTCATTGCACCCTCTTGCTAAGTGGCATATTTAGTAATTATTTCAGCCCTTAAAATATGTGGACCTACTGTATCCGTATGTTTAAGGGCAGAATTAAGTATTCACAGGGCCAGGTTAAGGGCCACATGGGTGCTGGGGCTCAAAAGTCCCTACACTGAGAAGGGAAGGAGCTGTGGACCAGTGCAGGGTGGATGTGTGAACCCCCTACACTATCACTCCACTGACTCCCTATATACATAAATATAGAAAAAAATCATTTTGTGATACAATTAGAAAATCAATTTTAATACTTCTGATTTCTGGCCAACTGTGTGACCAACTGGACAGCTAGTTATTGTAATTTTGTTTCGATGGTGGGATTATATTTATGTGGAGGCCTTGAGTTGTAGATCCATTCGCACATTCTGTGGCAAATGCAGGATTTCTAGAGGGGGGTTTCCAAATGAAGTCAACAATCTCCCACTCTGCGGAACATTAGCGCAAGTGCGGGAGTCTGGGGGATCGGTTGAAGAACCTGTTAATGACCCTGGACATTAATGTAAACATTGGTCTTTTTATATACTGGATACTGTATGGAATACAGTATTAATATTTAACTCTATAGATGGTCTCTAGCATATGCTGTATCAAACATTTAAATAATATAAAGAAGTGGTTAGGAAAAGGTTAAACATTCCATAATAAATAAATACACATATGTAATAAAACCAGTACTACACTTTCTAAACACACATTCTCCCACCTCATGGCAATGCTCCTTACTATTCTTCCAGGTAGCTACTCTCTGGTCCAGTGCACTGATTGAGGACTCCACACACACAGCAAACTTGGTAGAAGAAGCTGTTACCATTGGGCATGTGCAGCAGCTCTGTCTCATAAGCTGCATGATGTGGCGGCTGTTCTAGTAATCATATATCCCATTGTTATAGCTGTCAAAATGTGAGTCAGCAATAATAATGGCTCAAATTATGACATTGTTTTCCTATGCCATTGTTTATCTGGCCCTGAGTATCCCTTAAATGTAACAACGGCAGACATCTCCATAGTGTTCTATTGGAATGTTATTTAATTAAATCTGCAAAGCAAAGCTTAGTAATTGTTTCTCTTTGACAAAACATTCTGCATCATTATGTACCATATGGGCTATTTAGAGTTTAATTCCAAGTGAATATATAAAATCATACACATTTTAAGGCAAGTGCAACCTTCAAGCTGATTGATTTTACCAGGGTGTTCCCAAAAGCATGGACAGTAGGCACACTTTAGCCAACCAAAAAAACAGTTGGCCTGCATTGTCGGCAGCTCATATACAGTATGTCCTGATTCTGAGTGTTCACACTTCCAGTATGGATTTAGTGTTGGTCCATGTGACAGCCATTGTGATAGACATAGTGACTTATTGAGTATTGCGTTTTGGACTGAAGAACATGAGTGGATGTTAAAAGAGTAACTACACTCTCACTGGCTACCTGCACTGTCAATCTATTTTCTAACCAGTGACACTACCCTTTTATTCAATCGCTACATATCATCATGTTACTAAAGCTCTGTATGAAAGAGAGTAAATATATATGTATAAAAATAAAATTATGTCATAGTGATCAGCATTACTGCCTCACAGAACTGTGGCCATGAGTTCAATCTCCAATCAAAGCCCTGTGTGGAACTTGTATGTCCTCCTGTGGGTTTGTGTGGTTTTCCTCAGGGTGCTCCAGTTTCCTCCCACACTGCAAAAACAGGTTGATTGGCTTCTGACCAATCTAAACCTAGTGTGTCCATGTAATAGGGACTAACCGACAGACGAAATCCCGACCGCCGCCTGGTGTACCCACTTGGTTGGTGGGTCGACGCCATCAACCGAGTGGGGAAAAGAACCTGTGGCGTTTGAAGCAAACCACCAGGCCCGAAAAGTGTCGAGCATGTCGTCTACTGACACCTGGCATCCAATCTGCCGGTAAATCATACCGATCCCAGTAGTACATGTACCAGTAGATCTAAGGTGTTTAATATGGAGCAATTTTAATAGGATCAGGATTTATAGTATGAAGTGCTCTTGCTATAGCAAACCTCCCAACCACAATCACTAATCAAAATGACATGCACAGAAAGACTCCTGGGTCATGAACTTGGAAGCCTTCGTATTGCAAAGGACAGAAGAGTTGTTCTTTTCAAAAAAATTTAAAGCATACAGCGATACCAAAAGCCGGTATGCTTGTGATGAATGACGGGGTGCACTGCACACAACATGCGATGCTCGATGCATCGCTTCCCCCTTGTGCCCTAACGGATTAATTAAATAAAGAACATATGACTTCTCCAAACAAACAAGACACAATTAGAAAGCCAATACTGGACCTTATTTAGTAAGGATTGCAATTTCTGCTAAAAGCAGTTACTGAAATTAAATAGTTGTTGCCCAGGAATAGAGTATAAAAGCCCATTGCAGAAATTGCAAATGCATCACAATATGCGGGTTGATCGCAAAGTCATACGCAATTACTGAAACATCGAAGTTTGTTCCATCTGCACCAGGCAAGGTCATCCACAATTCTTGCGACACAAGAGGTTGGAAGTGGTCATCCCTGACGTCAGAGGCCCTCCTTAAAAATGCCTGGGCACACCTGCGTTTTTTTAAACACACCCAGAAAATGACAGGTTTCTGCCCAGAAACACCAGCTTCCTGTCAGTCAAACAGCATCTGAATTGCTATCATGATGTGTACGCCATTTTCTGTCACTATTATTACTCATACTGTATGTGCGCAATGCGAATGCTCGTTACTCGGCCAGATTGCAATTCGCCAATTTTACAATCCTTACTGAATAAGGTCCACAATCCTGTTATATAAGGAATTAGATCCCAATATGCAGAAATTACAACCCATACATACACAGACAGAGGCAACCTATTTATCACTGAGAATGTGCAGTTTCTTACACTTTGGGCCTAATTCCAAGTTGATCGCAGCAGGAATTTTGTTAGCAGTTGGGCAAAACCATGGGGTCATTCAGAGTTGTTCGCTCGCAAGCTGCTTTTAGCAGCTTTGCACACGCTAAGCCGCCGCCTACTGGGAGTGAATCTTAGCATATCAAAATTGAAAACGAAAGATTAGCAGAATTGCGAATAGACATTTCTTAGCAGTTTCTGAGTAGCTCCAGACTTACTCTGCCAGTGTGATCAGTTCAGTGCTTGTCGTTCCTGGTTTCACGTCACAAACACACCCAGCTTTCGCCCAGACACTCCTCCGTTTCTCCAGCCACTCCCGCGTTTTTCCCAGAAACGGTAGCGTTTTTTCGCGCACACACCCATAAAACGGCCTAATTCCGCCCAGAAACACCCACTTCCTGTCAATCACACTCCGATCACCAGAACGAAGAAAAAACCTCGTAATGCCGTGAGTAAAATACCTAACTGCATAGCAAATTTACTTGGCGCAGATGCACTGCGGACATTGCGCATGCGCATTAGTGACTAATCGCTCCGTTGCGAGAAAAAAATAACGAGCGAACAACTCGGAATGACCCCCCATGTGCACTGCAGGGGAGGCAGATTTAACATGTGCAGAGAGAGTTAGATTTGGGTGTGGTGTGTTCAATCTGCAATCTAATTTGCAGTGTAAAAATAAAGCAGCCAGTATTTACCCTGCACAGAAATAAAATAACCCGCCCAAATCTAACTCTTTCTGCACATGTAATATCTGCCTCCCCTGCAGTGCACATGGTTTTGCCCAACTGCTAAAAAATGTCTTGCTGCAATCAACTTGGATTTCCCCCCTTTGTGTTTAGTAGTATTGGTAGCATGTGCTAGGGTTAATTTAATACTTGCAAATTGTTGTGACATATTTAAAAAAAACACATTGGAATTTATTAGATAAAATAAGTTACCATATACTGTAATTATTGTTAAGGTCAGATATTGCACATTTCACATAGTACATTTCCTAGCAGAATGTGCTTTGCTTGATTTGTCAAACACCATTATGGAAAATGGCCCACAACTTAGGGCCTAATTCAGACCTGATCGCTAGCAGGCAATTTTTGCACTGCTGCGATCAGATAGTCACCGCCTACAGGGGGAGTGTATTTTAGCTGCGCAAGTGTGCGAACGCATGTGTAGCAGAACTGTACAAACAGATTTTGTGCAGTCTCTGCACAGCCCAGGACTTACTCAGCCACTGCTATCACATCAGCCTGTTCAGGACTGGAATTTACGTCAGACACCCTCCCTACAAATGCTTGGACACGCCTGCATTTTGCCAAACACTCCCAGAAAACGGCCACCCACAAACGGCTTCTCCCTATCAATCTGCTTGTGAACGCCCATGCGAATGGATTCTTTGCACAAACCCATCGCAGAGCGGCGATCCGCTTTGTATGCCATGCGACGCGCCTGTGCATTGCGGTGCATATGCATGCGCAGTTTAGACCTGATCGCCCGCTGTTCAAAAACGCAGCCTAGTGATCAGGTCTGAATTACCCCTTAAATGTCTACATAGCCAGCATATAAAATAGCTGGGAACTGCATTGAACAGAATGGTTCAAATTAGTATTTAAGAGAAACACAAAATAAGACCATTCATTTCACGAGTTAGGTAAAGAGCCATGACGTCTGTTGATTTGAATTATTCTTGTTAAAATGCACTTATCACCTGCACAATGCGGAGGGAGACTTTTTTTTGGGCTCCCCAAATCCTCATGAGAATACAAAATGTATTAATTTATTAGGAACCAGTGAAATATTAGAAGCATGACGTACAGTAAGCTGATGATCATAGAAATGTGAAAGGTGAGGACAATATAAATGTGAGTCTTAAGTATAGAAATCATGTTCCATTTACAACCTTGGTTTGTGATTATAACAAACAAATATAAACAATGTGTTACATATGTACAATAATGTTTCCTGAAATTGGGATATTCCTACATTTGTTATAGGACTACACTAGCCCATTACATTATCAGACAAAGGGCATATTCAAACACTTTCTACATTATGTCACATCATCAACACATTTACCGTTTAATTTGGTTATCAATCTATACTTATTTTCCTGCATACCTCTAATGGGTTTGAGGAAAACTTAGTGAAGATATTGGCCATGGAATGCCTTTGATGGACCTTTCCGAAGGCATTCTTTGGCACACTGCTAGCGAAAGAATCATGCTCAAAGATTAACAAACCTGTGAAAAAAGAAGTATAAATAAAGATATGACTATATATATATATATATGAATATATATATATATATATGATATATATATATATATATATATATATATATATATATATATATATATATATATATATATATATATATTACAATTGCACAAAATAAGTTTTTGCTCCAAATTCCTGTATTGATAAACAAAGGCCGGATATAAACAAAGGCCGGGTATCCATTTAAAACACCTTATATAGATATCAAATCCCACATTGTCCTGGAAGACAGATAGAGAGTCCTTATGTTAAGATTCTCATAATCATACCTTAATAATGCGATTGCATCTGGGATTCTTAGGT